>NC_056726.1:1343932275-1344232275 GCF_019279795.1 Protopterus annectens | reverse complement strand
AATGTACTGCAAGATCTTTTACAGCCATCTGAGCTACCTTTTCAAGCAGGTGAGACTTTGGTTTAATATCTCAGTTAGAAGATGACACCTTAGAAAAGCAGCACCTTTCATGATGAGCTTCAGTGTCAGTATAGGTTCATAGGATGGTACTAGGCTATCGGTCCTAGGGCCTATACAAGCTTAGTCATAACAATTCCCTGGCTATTTCTTCCCACACTATTTACTTCCCTGGACCACTGTCTAGCAGGGCGACTGACATGATCCCCGGGGTGAATTTCCTTTCTCCCATCCAATCATCAAGGTTCCTTTTGAACAGGGCCAAAGAGGCACTCTGCTTGACATGTATGGGCAGTCTATTCCAGAGTCTGGGGAGTCTTTGGGTCAGGAACCTATCCCTCCAGCATGTTTTGTTTATTGTGATGACAAGGTTTAGATCCCTGAAGCGTGTGGCTCTGAGAGATTGGGATTTCTTTAAGTGCAGCATGTCCAACAGCTCTGGGTTTGACATGGTCTTGTATGTTAAGCAGAGATCTCCTCAGAGTAGACGATATGCGACAGAGTATTGCTGGAATTTTTTAAGGCGGTCAGCATAAGGCATCTGCTTTAGGCCTGTGATTCTTTTAGTGAGGTATTTCTGCGGCCTTTCCAGTTGTTGCAGATGTCTTGAGAGGTACATACCAAATGGGCCATTGTATTCTATAATGAGTCTAATATATATAAGGATAAGTATAGTGGGACAATGACCTCCTTTTTGTCTGGATGAAAAGCCCTTAGTGATGAGGGGTGACACACAGAAGGATTTCCTGACTGTTCTGGTGATGTGGTTATGGAAGGTGAGACCACTGTCCACCTGTGTCCCTAAGTCTCTTATCACACTTTCGGTGTTTAGTGTATTGCGTGGTATTTCACAGGTGCATGTTTTTTCCCAAAGGGGATAACTATACATTTCTTGTCATTGAGCTTGAGCCCATGGCTCTGGCACCAAGCATCTGTTTCTGTAAGGCCCTTTTGTAGGATTCAATAATGGCTCCCAGTTTGCAGTCATGTGCGAACTTTGTTAGCCAGAGTCCCTTAGAGTTGGCCTGTACTTCAGAGAAGTAGATGCCAAACAAGAGAGGTCCCAGGACTGTACCCTAAGGTACTCCACTTGTCACTTGTCTGGAGCTGGATTTGGAGTCAGCTACTTTTATAGTGTGGGTTCTGTCAGTAAGCCAGTTTGCAACCCATCGAGTGACGTAGGGATTAATGCCCAGTTTAGTAAGTTTATCTATGATTCTAGAGTGGGGGATGGTGTCAAAGGCCTTGGCGCTGTCCAGATAGGCTATGTGGACTGCCTTACCCTTGTCCAGGGCCTTGCAGACTGATTCGGAGAAGTCAATCAGGTTCAGGAGACAAGATCAGCCCTTCACGAACCCAAACTGGGTGGGGTCCAGTGTTTTAACGTTGCCAATGTCTTTGTTTATAAGTTCCAGGATAATACGTTCCATGGCCTTGCAGATCAGGCTCATCAGACTGATGGGGCAGTAGTTCCCGGGATCCAACATGGATCCCCCTTTGTGGAGTGGGATAACTGTAACTGTGCACCACTCAGTTTGCACGAAGCCTGAGGTGAGGGTATGATTAAACATGACACTTAGGTGAGGTGCCAGTTCATTTTGTAGTTCATGTAGTACACAGCCCGGGATGTCATCTGGTCCCATGGATGCTGTATTCTTATCTTTGGAGAGTGCATTTTTTACCTGTGTGGCTGTTATTACCAGAATTTGGAAATCTTCCGGTATTGAAATGGGCCATTTAGGGGGTGAGAGGGGGGTGAAGTTGGCACTGAATCGTTCTGTCAGTATATTGGCAATATCCTTGGGAATCAGTATATTTAATGCCATTCTGTTGTAGCTCAGAGCAGATCTGAGCATTGACATTTAAATTCTTGACATAGTTATAGAATGCCTTGTGGTTGTCTTTGGAATCTTTGGCAATTTTATTTTCATAACTAGCTTTGGAGGATTTTATGAGGGATCTCACCTTCTTACTGAGGCTGGTAAGGGAGGGTTTTTTGCATCCTGGGATTTTCCTCTTTTCTGCAACAGTTTCTTCCTTTTGTTGTAAAGTTTGTTTATGGCAGGGGACCACCAGATTTTTTTTTTGGAGAAGAGCATCTTGGTTCTGTTTGGGATGGCACGATTCATACATGAGTGGATGTGCTCGTACAGTGCCTTAGTGTGGGACTCAGCAGTCAAACTTTCAGTTCCCGTCTGCATGGGTGTCATGAAGTTTGTAACTTCTGACTTGAGTAGCATGAAGTTGGCTTTGGAGAAGTTTTTTTATGGAGGTTTCCTTACTGCGGGGTGGGGGTGGGATGTGGATGTTAAGGGTGATTAGCTTATGGTCTGACCTGACTAACGAGGGGGTGACCATAGGTGTGGAGCATCAATTTCCCATGTTAGTAATGACCAGGTCTAGGATATTGGAGCCCCTGGTAGGACTATGGATTAGTTGATCCAGGGCATTGGAATTTATGAATTCCAAGAACCGTTGGGCAAAGGTGTTGGTACACGAGTAGTTTTCCCATTAATGGCAGGGTAGTTGAAATCACGCAGTATTAGGGTGTTTGGTTGTATATTAATATTTTCAAGTATGTTTAGAAAGGTGTAGTGAGAATCTTGGGGACTGGTGGGGGTCCTGTAGCAAGCTACAATTTGGACTAGAAAAAAGAATCTGAGCACCTGGTGAGGGGATAGAAATCACAACCTTCTGAGGTACGACAAATCAGTCGGTTATAAAAGTTAAATTAATTTGATACCTGCTGGCCAGAGGCTTTGTTGTAGCTATTTGCATAACAGCACCATGCTAACATAGGGTAGTAATGCAATGTTCAATTAATAGGTTTGTATTGTGAAATGATTTCACAAATGTTGCATGCTAATCTTATGTTTATTCTGTGGCATTGCACAGAAACAGTAACTATTGCTGTACAGGTAAGTTCTGTTTTTTTCTCTCCCTCTCCTTTTTTTAAACAAGAAACATCTTTATTGAATTCTCACATATGAGATAGGCAATCATACATTTATATAAATGAAAACAAACCATATTGACATAATTTTAGTTGCAATCATTATACTTGTAATGCAACTGCAGACAGTCTTGGGGTATAAATGGTGCAGGCTATCTTAAAGGGACACAGAAGCTTTTCACAATCATATAATATGACTTAGCACTTCTGTGCATTGTAAACACATGCCAGAGTGCATCTACAGATTTTTCAGAGCAGTGAGTGGCCCTCTGGAGAAGACGCTTTAGTAGACCTTTGGGGTTGGCTACCTTAATGTTGTACATAGGTTTCTCTCTGCTGTACAATTTCACAGTATGACTTGTTGCAAATGTAATGCTATGCCACATAATGAACCATGGGGGGAGGGGACTATGCTGGAAGGAACAGCTGGTAAACAATGGCTCTGACCTGCATGCAATGTCAAGGGTGGAGGAGTTATACATTGTGTGTGTGGGAGGATGGTGTTGTCACAGTTTGTGCATGCCCCATCCAGTGGGTTACATGCTACACAGCAGTTATCTTGGTATATTAAAATGAGCAAATCAAATATTTATAACTTGTACAAGTATTTTGATCTGAGAAGGCAACACAAAAGGTGTATATTATAAGTAGAATTTCTACTAAAAGAATGGTGAAAGCTAAAGGGCCATTGCAAAAAGTGTCTGATGAATGACATGGGCAAAGACAGCACTGACTTGTTTAAATTTGTCCCCATGTGTGTGTTTGACAGTTAATTTGGCACTTGCCTGTCATGTTGTGAAATATTTTGTGGCATAACAGAAAGAGGTGTGAGAAGTGCTCATCAGAAACTTAGTGAGAAGTAAAAGAATTATAAATGGAGATTAAATATATTCAAGCAACACTGCTCAATAGTTTTCACCTCATTTACATATCAAAAACATTTTTCAAGATGTGGATACCTCAAGCAATGGCCTCATTCCAGAAGATTAAGGAATTTTAGCATGTGGTATAAAGTTATTATTAGAAAATGCGCTGTGAGTAACACAGACCCTCACAACATTAGGCTTGAAAGATGAGCTCTACACACGGTCAGCAGTTCACAGGGCAGAACTTCAGGTCAGAAGGTGAAATCTGAGTATGCTAGGAAAATTCTGCTTGAAAGGTACCACCCTGTCAAGATTATAGCATAGTCTGGCATTCACTGATGATAGCTTGTGCTGTTCCTTCGCCCACAAATTCCCAACCACAGGCTCCTGTAAGACAATGTTAAAGCACTGCACTCTATATCATATAAAGTGCCCCACCTCCTTTCCCTTTGTCGCTTTTCTTAATCGAGTGCTATGGTACAACTTATGACAGCTGTGCTGGGAGGCTATTTATGTAGGGTAGGTCGGGGCCTCCCCCTGTTACATTTCATGTTGTATTAATTTATTTATTCTGTGTGTATTTATGTTATCATTTTTTGTTAGTGATGGAGGGAGATGGGTTAATATTATAACGTTAAATTCTGACAACGTATCCTGTTAGACTGAACTTCAATGACAAAGTTAAGTCTGAATGTAAAGGAAAGAGTCGGTACTGACAAATGAAAAGACTCTTATCCTGTGTGCCACTTGATAACAGGAGTAGAGTGTACTGTCTGGATAGCCAAAGGAAGAAGTATTTGCACAAACAGTGCATAATGAATGCTGGGTCACTATAACCTGTAATATATATTTGTCGATTTCAGCTGCTCACAGGCATAGCCATAAAGGTTAATGACTGAGTATAACAATGTTGGGCCTGGATTTGAAAATGACTACCATTTTATTTTTTTGAAGTCATCTATGGAAGTTCTTATATTGCATCTTCTTGGTAAAAATATCAACAACTGTAAAAATTACAAGGCTACATTAACTTAATGAAATATTTTATAAATGTTTATGTTTCTCAATATTTCACATCACTTTTTTGATCTAACTTTCTTTCAAAATTTCTTCAGGAATAGCATTAAGGATTTTTTTATGTATGCTTGTGTAAAGCAAATGATGCTGCATTTTATAGTAAAATTAATTCAATGAAGAGTTTATGCATTTTTTGGGATTCTGGTTAGGTTAGGTACTTACACAGTGTGCATTTCAGAAGGCCTAAGTACTATTAGCATATTAAGATGACTGGAATGGTTATTCCCCTTTACATATCTCTGGTGTAATATTTTGCATGTAACAAGACTGTATGTCAGGGTATGTCTCCATGGCATAGAGGGACAAAGCACTGATTATAACTCAGCAGATCTGGGGTTGAATAGTGAGTTGGATACTGGAGGAGCAAGCAGAGGAGAGAAAGGAATGGCAGGGTGCAGCTTGCACACATTTCCAAGGGGATGATGGGAGGTATGTATTCAGTAATGTGCATTCTTCTTGAAATCTCTGGTGGAGGCTGGTGATGGATAGAGACATCTGCCTTACAGGGAGTCAGTGCTGTAGTTGTAACACCACTGGCAAAACTGGGTGACATACCCTTGCACCTCACCATTGCACATCCATTTCATGAGACCCTGGAAGTATCTGTATGGAAAAGTAAATTATACAACTAAAATCTCCTGATGATTACCTGTTGATGACTGAATGGGCAGAGTTATGGAAATCAGCTAAAAAGCTGGTAAATATGGAGGGGGGGGGGCAGAAAAAATGAGATTGTATATCAGAATTAACCAAATAAAGAACCAAACAAGCACCAAGTTAATCATCCACAGTCAAACTTTACTTCAGTATAGCTAACTCTGAGCCATGTAACATGACACAAGTAACCTGCTCAAATATAGCAACTTCTTAAAACTACAGTACTATTACTATGATGACACTGCCTTTATATGGCAAGTTTAGCGTTAATCTTACTTCATCCACACTTATCGCTGTTTCACAGTGTGACGAGCCACCACTGGACCAGTAATCAAGGAGTCGCAATCCTCACTACTGGCACCTGTGGGGACATGTTCACTGGGAGGATAACAAGTACACACACAGTATTTCCAGATGCAGCTCTCTATATCAAGTGCAATTTCCCTTAAGAGCACAAGGAGACCACAGTCAGTCCAGGGCTGGTTCCTTTTTCACCACATCCCCAATAAGACTCCCCACTGGCACAGCTATACAGTTGAGTCCTTAGCCAGGGTTCCAAGCCAAGTCCTCCAACACTCTCTGTCCAACTAGTGCTTCATGTCACTGCCCAAGTAGCTGACACACACACTCTTGGAGATTTGATTTGCACACACACACACACACACACACACACACACACACACACACACACACACACACACACACACACGCACACCTGAGAAAAGCTGGCACAGGTTTCCTAGTTATGCCCCCTTTTGCCAAGACTATAAGATAGCTACCATTGCCACCAGAACCCCTTAACAGCTACTTTAAGGCCCTTAACAAAGGGAATCCAATCTTACTGCGTTATATTAATATTCATACAAACAGTAGTTTGACCAAGAGCAACAGCATCACCAAATAAATATGCAAGTATTCTCAAAACTTAAATATCTCTACAAAGATCATCCACAATGAAACGTTTAAGTATATTTAATAATAAATAATAAAAGAATGAGAAAATACTAAGTATACATTAGGATGTTTCATGTATATATGCAAAAAAAAATGTTTTGATTTTCTGTTTGCATACCCCCTGATTTTATGAGGATTGGCAGGACAAAGAACCATGTAAAATTTAAAGCTTTAAACTCTTAAGTTAAGTGACAGCACAGTACACTTTAATTTTGAGATTTTTACATTTTTTTCCAAATTGCGCCAATATAAATGAAATATATTCACAAATCAGTACACAAATGGCAAATATCAGTTTCATGCTGCACCTGAAATATCTGTTTGTAATTCTGAGCAACACAAATGTCAAACAATTTAGGAAAAAATAAGCCTAGTAAAAATTAACAACATTCATAGGTAGTAAGCTCAAGTTTACATCAGTTCATTTATAGTACTATAGTGTCTTTTTAGTGGTTCTGTGACTTGCTGTCGATGGTGTTCACCGATCTGATATACCAGCTTTCGCTGTTCCTCATTGTGAGTCAGCACTTGACAGAAGTCAGTTGCTAATTTGACTGCTCATTCGGCACAGTCATTAATAACTCGCAAAGCTGTAACAGTTTGTTTCGCAATGATAAAGTCAGGCATGTCACTCCACATTGCAGGATCAGCTGTTAGGAAAGAGGGGCTTATGTTGACAGCAGTGAACAGATTCATTGATCATTCTGTTGTAAAGTCAGATAAGTTCATCCCCTGGAAAATGGCAACAGTTTTTGCATTGACTCTTCTTAGATCTTCCTTACTGGATGGCTTTTTCAACACTTCAATAATTTGCTGTCTCTCTTCGTTCCACACTTGATCTGAGAACAAGGACACTGCTATGAGATCTTCGCTCAAGTACCAAAGGTGTCCCTTGAGCTTTTGCAAAGCAACTTGAGCCATCTGGTTGTCTATGGCTGTAAACGACTCCAGTGTCTGCAACAAGCAAAGATCATTGAGTGGAGCATTGCAAGTGTCAGTAGCTGAAAACCATGCCTTAACGTACACTGTCACTGTGAAGAGACAGATTCGGAGAAAAACCTGAATTTCATTTTCAATTAGTCTAAACTGCTCCAGGAAGGAGTAGATTTTAAGGCAGTATATGCCTTTTGCCATCCACCTGGCATGATGGTATGCACCAGGTGGACACTTCACTTTGTGGTTTGTCATCGAGGATGAGTAGTGGCAGCTTGAGAAATTCAAGGTAGTCATCACAAGGCTGTGTTTCACACGTCAGCTTGTCTCGCAGTAGTGTAACAACCTCACTTCGCTTCTCACCTAGCCAGTGTTTTTCACAGTCTAACAGGTATCCATTACCTCCAGTTTCCTTAACCAGTGATCCGTATGCATTCAAGTCAAGAAGTTTCCAGCATTCTTTAAATCTTCTAAAAACTATTTGTGGTCCTGAAGATGGGAAGAACATGTCAAACACTGCCTTAGAAATAATTTCTAAAATGTGATATCTGCATGGTAAAAACAATAGTTGTTTCTCAAATGCTCACTGAATCACTGTGATGGCACCTGTGTGCACACCAGTATTGGCACTGGTAATATCAAAGCACAAACCAGCTAGCCATTCTGGAACACCTGGCCAGCCATGCAATGTCTGTACCACTGCTTGTCCCATCAGCTCACCAGTGCTTGATGAAAGTTGGGGTATGTCCAGCAGTTTTTCAATATTTCAACCTGTAACAACAATTGGCATGTAATCAGCAAATTCTCTATCACCTTGAGGTAACAGTTTCCCATCAAAATGTGCTACAAGGGGTGTTGATGGTTGAAGCTGCTTCTTTACTTTCTCAGCAATGGGTTGTCATGCAGCTTGCCTTGTTCTCTGTATTAAACTTGTGGACATGACCAGATCATTTACGTCAGTGCCAGCCACTTGCAGCACCGGTGCAACAATATGCATCGCTAGAAAAGAAGTTACTCTGCTACACTTTGCTGTGAAGGAAAGGTTAGTTTGCTGTTATTTTTTGTATTTCTGTATTGCCTTTCTATATTTTGAATACTGTAGTTTGTTTTCTTTATCTTGTGTTTTTCTTGCATTCTGTTTGAACAGCATATTAAAACTTCAAAAGAGACCACAGCTCTCTGTTCTGAGTCAGGCAGAATTTTTTTCCTCCCTCCCACCCATTTAAGTTGTCTTGTTAAATACCACTGTCTTTCTAGTTGCCCGCCTCTTATGTTAATCTGACCATATATCTCATTTCTCTCTACTTTCACTGGCTTATGTGAGTAATCACAAAACCATCACTTTTGAAATCCCACCCCTTCAATTATTTAAATTTATTGGCCATCCTACAGTATTTCATAGTACCAAAATACAAAAGTAACCACCCTTTCAGTCCATCTTGCTGTTTTAAAAATAGTAACTCTCCACTAAACCTTAACTTTTTAAACAGGTAAAACTCAAGTTACCTACTTTCATATCTAACTTCTCTAGTGCACACTGCAGAGTGCATTCTTTTCAATCTTACCTTTAAGCATCCCTGTTACTAGCACTTTCTCTAATACCTAAAAGATCATCTCTACTTGACTCCAAGTAGACTTTTCTCTATCTGTTAAACCTAGCACTTGCTCCTACAGTACTTATTACCTTGATACGGCACTCTTATAGATAGCACCCAAAAGGCAAACCCCCATTTCTCGGTCACCCACATCCCCGGAATCTCTTTTAAAGTTTTTTTTCTAGTCCTTCTAGCATGTGGATCAGTTGCTAGTGTCCTCTCCTGCTCAGCTGGTGAACCTGGGAATATTGAGGCAATGTTACAATTGCCTCATGTACACAGACAACCCTCTCCTCCTCCCACAAAACACAAATACATGCGAGAGATGCAACTATAATGCCAAACTGGAGGCTGAGCTCTGTCAACATAGGACTGGCAAGACCAGTCAGGAGGAGAAGGTTACCACACACTATAGACCCAGTCTCACATAGTACCATCACAACCTCAAATCATACACATAAACACACAAAGACGCTCTGATCAAAAATCTACCAAAACAGCAGAGGACACCAAAGCAGACACCCAAACAACCACCACCTCAGAACACAACACCTGCAACACATAGACCTCACAGTCAGAGTGTCAAACAGTCACAGCCCTTAAGGCCAAACACAATGCCAGACACACTAGTCATTGGTGACTCCATAGTCAGACACACTGGCGTCCCGCTCTCAGACTGAGTAAGGAGAAGCTCACAGTAAGCCGCGTGTCGGGTGCTAGAAGTGGCCACATAACGCAAGCACTCAGGTCTCTCTCACAAGCAGTACGACACGCACTCAGCATTTGTCCACGCTGGTGACCTGAGACGTAGCGACACTCCCTGGACTACATGAAAAGAGACATTGAGGAGCTCTCTGATTATGTAGCCCAGGCAGGTATGACCCTGACCTTGAGCAGTATCCTACCTTCACCAGAATGATGCCACAATACAGAGATAAGATGATCAGCTTTAACAATTGGCTTAAACTCTGGTGTCATTCAAAGGGGATCAATGTCTGTCTGCCTGGGATGACATGCTGGACAAGCCACGCTGCTTGCACCTGTGATATTGGCAAAGGCTCCCCCATAGTGCCTTTTGGCAAGGCTCAAATTCTAAACCTACCACCCTAGAACACAAAAAGGAAAAAAACTAGGTAATGCTGCTCAATGCCAGAAGTCTAAATCTCAAAATGCGGCCCTTCTCAGTATGGAGAACATCGATGTCTGTGCAGTGACAGAAACCTGGTTCAAGGCCCTGAGAGCACCCCAGCACTATCAGGTTTTACCTCTTATCATGAAATCCAGACAATACAAGAAGGTATCCATATTCATCAAAGACACACCTCAAGACTGGTGGCAGGATGCATCGGAGTCCATCCAGGTGCAATTAACCATAGGCAAGACTGCTGTGGAAATTGTAGCATGTTACAGGCCAACCTCACAAACTCAGGAACCTCACATTTGCCTTCCTGAAAACACTAGAGGGATAAATGTATCACCAAACACCATCATACTAGGTGACTTCAATTACCCTAATATAGACTGGGAACACTACTCAAGCCCAAACACCCTAGCCCAAAGTTCCTGGAATTCATAAACTCAAATGCCATGGAACCACTAGACACCAGCCGCACAGGAGGAGAAAAACATACTCATCATCATCATCGAACATGGGAGCACAATGTTCAACACGAAGTATACCCTCACTGGTGAGATCAGATCACAAACTAATCTCGCTGGAGGTCCTCATCCCACCCCACCTGAAATAAAGACCACAGTAAGAACCTTCACACTTCTAAAGACTAGTGTGGTCTCCTTTAAGGCCCCCGTGAGCCGGGCGGAAAACAGTATCAAGCCACTGAATCACTTACAAATGCCTTCTACCAGCACACCTGCAGGATAAGGCAATCCTAAGACTAGTGTGGTCTTCTCTCCTTTAAGGCCCGAGCGGCAGTTGCCACTGAAGGACTTACACAATGCACTTCTACCTTCTACTGCAGGACTGCATGGATAAGGCAATCCCACAAAACAAAGACTCTCTGGTGGACCCCAGCCATAAACAAACTCTACAACAAAAGGAGGAAGCTACTACAAGATAGAGCAAAAATTAAAAAAAAGAGAGACAATCTCTTGATCACTATAAGTAAAAACTAAACTAAGAAAATCATCCAAAGCAAATTTTGAGAGAAAAATAGCTAAAGACTCAAAGACAATCATAAGGCCTTCTTTAGCTATAGTTAGAAATCTGGGAGGAAACTCCAGAATGCTCAGAACTAGTTCAAAATGATGTAAAGATTACTGATCCTACAGACATTGCCAACATACTCTGCTGACAGGTTCAGTGCAAACTCTCCAACTGCTCTCAAGCAAAAACACAGCATCCATGGGACCTGACGAACTCAACGAGAATTAAACCAACCCTAGGACAGCTGTTTAATCATAGTCTTACCTCTGGATCGGACCCAGGGTGGCGAGTGGCAACTGTGCAACCACTTCACAGGCGGTGCCTCCACCGACCCTGGAAATTACGGCCCATTAGCTTGACAAGCCTTATCTGCAAAGCCATGGAGGATCATAATGGACCTCATAAATAAAGACATAGGGAATTTGCAGACTTTGGATCCATCCCAGTTTGGCTTTGTCGCAGATCATGCCTTCTAAACTTGGTTGACTTTTAAACAGTCACCAAAGCCATTGATGAGAAGGCAGTCCGCCACAGCCTACCTCGATCGACAATACCCCACTGGGTATCATTGAAAAACTCATCAGCTTAAATGTTAACCCATACATCACAAGATGGGTTGCAAACTGGCTGAGTACAGAACCCACAGGGTCAGAGTTGCTGGCGCCCATGTCAGACTCCAAAGCTCGCACAAGTGGTGTACCACAGGGCTCAGTCCTGGGCGCTGACAAAGTTTGCAGATGACTGCAAACTGGGCGCATAGTAGAAAACACATCTGGATCTGACACAGATATCCTTCAGAAGGGTCTCACAGAAACGCGAGCCAGTGCCATGGCCACTAAAAAAAAATAAATGCCAAAAAATGCGTATACAGTCAAAATTCTTCTGAAAAAACAAGGTATAACCCCACTGAGCACAGAAGAAGTTATCATCATTCCGACACCCATGTAGCTAAAGTAGTTAGGAAGACTCTACATTGCCCACCTTATCATGAAGGGATTCTCATCTAGATCAAGGAGGTCATAGTCTCCCTATACTCATCACTCATCAGACCAATGATTGAGTACAATGCCCCATTAAAGTTCCTCACCAAAAAGGATAAAGGGTCTCAAACATCTGTCCTATGCTGCCCGACAAGAACTCCAGCTCTATTCAGTAACATACAAGGCCATGTCAAACCCAGATTTGATGAATATGCTTCCACCTCAAAAATCTAGATCCAGAGCCAGCAGGAGTGCTGGAGACTTAAACCTGACATGCTGGAGGGATAGATTCATCACCAAAAGACTCCCTATGCTGTGGAATAAAATCGGTATATGTGAGGGCAGAGCACCTCGCTGGCCTTGTTCAAGAGAAATCTTGACCAATGGATAGATATACCCCAGGGATTACCTCAGTTATTTTCTCCTCAGACAGCAAAATAATGGGTATAGTTAACCTAGCCTAGTATGAACCTATGAACCTATGAACCTATCCAAGGTGGGAACAAAAAGAGGATCAACCAGCAGTCATCATTTTTTGGATACCGATTCAGGCGATCCTGTATCTACTGTTCTCACTTCTTTGACAGACTGTCTACCAGTTACTAAATTCTGGTGGTATTTTGACGTGTTTGCTGCTGCATCATCTTCATCATCATTTTCATGTTCACTACTGTCTTCTGCCTCTGTCAGCTCTCCAGCTTCTCTGAATGTTTCTTTCAGCTGTTCTTTATCTTTGTGTTTCATTTCTTCCTGTAGTTGTTTTTCCTTTCTGTCCATTCCTTTTTTGAATTCAATGTCCTCTCCACCAATTATCATTTTTCTGTCTGTATGTTGATCTTGTAGAAAATCCCAGTCTTCTTGAGTCTTTATCAATAATTCTGCATCAGCATGCCCCACATCAAAAAGCTTCCAAAGTACATTACTAAAATCTGTTTCTGAGACTGTGTATCTGACTGGCGCTTCTTATTCTTCCTTATTCTACAATGCTTCTCATACAGACTTTTGAGTTTTGCCACTGCACTCGACTTCTGCGTTATAGGTATGGTAGCTAACTGCCATAACTGCAGAACTTCATCAATAGCATTTGAACAACTCACTGAAAGAGTTAACTTGTTGCTTTTAAGATCGTAGAACAGTCTGCATAAAACGTGACTTGGTTGGAAGTTGATTTGAGCAAGTTGAGATATTAAGGGCAGGTAACTGCTGGCCAAGCCAGACATCAGTAGCAGCTCTGGTTGACTTTCTCACTGACCTCATGGTTCACCATTAGGGGGACTGGGCTCTATCAATTAACATTAATACTGCCAGCCACATGTGCAGAAACTATATGAATTGATAAATCATCAAAAAGTAATTGAATACAATGTTTCACTCTGCACAGTGTAAACAGGAAACATCACACAATTGTTAACAATGAAAACAGAATTAAATAGTGCACAAGGCTTTAAATAAGTAAAGTATTTTGCAGGAGGTTATGGAAGCTCAAGTAAAACTGACTGGAGATAGATAAATACAACACAGGAATGCAATTAGCAGTACTGGAAACATTGTGATGTTTTTACATGCTGTGAGCTGTCACTTAATGAAGTCAGACAATTCTAATTTTTTGCATATATGCATAACTCACCAAACCTCGCATTTTAGAAACCTATGCAAAATGATTAGAGGAAAACAATTTTTTAAAACACCGCACTATACATTCACAGTGACATCAGTGTTCAAAATCGTAGGAAATATTTGAAACAACATTGAAGGACAGTCTCAAACAAAGAAAAAATAATATCTAAACTAAGCTTCACTATATTCCTGACTGAATCTAAGAGAATTATACTATTCCCTAATAACTTACTTACTAGAGCAAGGCAGATGATGTGGTGAATGGTTCTTCTTGTTGTCAGCCCCAAGACAGAATATAGAATGCACTGTCTCTCTAAGAGACTTCTCAAAATAATATCTAAAATATTACTGCTGGGATAGCTTGCAGAATGACATAATTTCTGCTCATCTGACTTTTAGTTCTCATGCAAATTCCCATTGCTAGCAGTATTTGGCACCTACCCATAAAAAGTACACGAACAAGGGTTTTTGCACAGATCTTTAGCAGGTGCTGGAAGTTATAAAACAATTGCATATCTCCATGCTTCCAGAGTGTAATTAGTCCACCCCAATGACAATATAGAAAGCTTCCTAGTACAGACTTTGTGTCTCTGGCTGCATTGAAACCTGTGAGATAGCATCTTTATGGCCTAGCCTATAAAGTGTTTTAATTTCAGATATTTTTCTAAAATTTACTGGACTGAGGTTAACCCTCCAGTTTGCTCTGTTAAAACATGTACATTCAAACAGTTATAATAGTGCATGAACATTTCTGTTCTCGCCAGTAAGGCACACTGTGCATTCATTTCAAATACAAGTACTTTACAAATACATTTTCAACACAAACATCTGCACAAAGCAGTATGATATACACATGACATACAGTTCTAATACATTTGTAACACAAGCATCTTATATAAATTAGTTTGATATTCACAAATGACATATACTTATTTACAAAATTCCATCTAGGTGTACTGGCAGTACCTCCTTTTGTCACACACAGATTCCACAGTCCTATGTACCCACTTTATTTACTATGGAACAAGTCCTCTTAGCCTACTTAAATATTAAGAACACATAATTTGTGGGCCCAGAAAACATTCTTGGTTGCCTGATTATCATTTACAAATATGGTTTACCTAAACCTTTACTTAATCTTTTTAATATAAGCTTCTCTACTTCCTGCATTTTTGAAGCCTGAAAACCAACTATTATACTACTGTTACACAACCCAGCCACAGACCCTGGTAACTATGGACACTCACTAGCCTTATATATGGTATATATATATATAAGGCTAGTATATATGGTATTATGTAATGCTGTATCTGCTTACCCTTGGAGCTTTTCTCCCCGGGCCTCCACTGAAAATGGATATGCATCCAATCGGACTATCCCAGTCAACAAATGTAAAATAAAAATAAAATAAAAAATTATATGTAAAGCTATTAAATGCATTATCTCATACCTCATTAATCTGGGCACTGTTAACCCTGGACCATCATCGATTTAGCTTTGTCAAAGCCTATTTCCCATATAACCTCATTAACTGCTTTGAAAAAGTCACTGAAGCAGTGGATAGTGATTATGCAGTAAACACAACATATTTGGACCTGGCCAAAGCCTTTGACATCATTTGACATGCAGGCATTATTGACAGATTTGTAAATCTGAATATAAATACTTATATTGTGCAGTGGATAGCTAACTGGCTGTCAGAAACACATGGGGTTAGAATCACAGGTGTCACTTTAGAAAGCAAAAAAAAAGTATTAGTAGTGTACAACAGGGCTCAGTGTTGGGCCCCACTCTGTTTATTATTTATTCTGTAGACCTTCAGGCTAAAACTCTTGGCCTATGGTTATCTAAGTTTGCAGTCAACTTTAAATTAGTTTTGCCAACATGAGTTAGACAATATTAACAATTTGCTGCAAGGGCAGTGTTCTCAAGTTAAATGTAAAAAATGTAGTATAGTTAATTCTGGTAAACCCTTACCATATAGGTGACATACCCTAGAAACAGGGAATGTCATAAGAGATCTATGTACACTTGTTGATGACACCTTATCTTTTGACAGTCAGGTTTCCACAATAGTTTTGAAAGCCTTCTGACTGGCTAATCTCATTCCACAGGCATCTCCTTTAGATCCAAAGACATTTTAATTCCCCTTTATTCATATTTTGTAGTACCCATTATTGAATATAATGTGTCATGTATTTATCTCAACATGAGAGATGTCAGAGATTCCTAACTAAAATGATCAGTGGCCCTCACAGATCTGAGGTATTAGGCTTTTCCTGTGTGTAGTTTAGTCTGGATATAGATTTGCTGTGTCCAGGACTATTTGTAGGCTTCTAGGCCCCCAAGCCTTTCTGTGTTGGAGGGAAGCCTTCTAGCTTAATTTTGTTTCTTAGAACTAGCCAGTTTTTTGTTTCAGCATTCGTCTGTTTCTTTGAGCTCAGCACTTGTTCAGAACTTATTGTAAGCACTACATAAGCTACAAATTACTACAGCACTCAACTTTCCTCACTGTCTAGAGGAAAACAGTTTCTAGTACTTAACAAATAAACACCTACCCAGGCATGTCTAAGGGTCAGCTCCTGGTGTTTTCTCCTGTCTACCTGATGAATCTGGGCATCTTGGGGCAATGCAGTAATTGCCTCATGTACACAGTCAACCCTCTCCTCCTACCACCCAGCACTACAACCTGTGAGAGATGCACTTATATAGCCAAACTGGAAGCAAAGCTCTCTTCCACCCAAGACTGGACTAGACAGTCAAGAGGAGAAGGTAAACACTTGCACCACACCACACTCAGCACATAGTCCCTCAAAACCTACACCACCAAAACACACACATAGAAACACAAAACACACACCTACATTTGCAGAGGCTCTCAGTAAAAACCTGCCCAAGCAACAGGGACGTCCAAAGCAGAGACACAAGCAACCTCCACCCCCCCCAACACAACCCAAATGACACATAGCCCACAAACTCAGTGTGCCACTCAACCACAGCCCATAAGGCATAACAACGTACCCAACACTCTAGTCATAGGTGACTCTATAGTCAGGCACACTGATGTTCCACTCACCAGGCTAAACAAGGAGAAAGTTACTGTCAGCTGCCTGTCAGGTGCCAGGATCCGCCACATAATGCATGCACTCAGGTCACTCCACAACAAGTACAAATATGACTCTGTCATTGTCCATGTTGGTGTGAATGACCTGAGATGTACCTCCTTGGACTACATGAAAAGGGACATGGAGGAGCTGTCCGATCTTGTAGCCCAGGCAGGTATGACCCTAGCCCTGAGTAGCATCCTGCCATCACCCAGAATGATAGCACTGTACAAGGACAAAATGATTGACTTCAACAATTGGCTAAGCTTCTGGTGTCATTCTAAGGGGATCCAGTATCTGTCTGCCTGGGATGACATGATTGACAAACCACAATGCTTTGCCAGAGATGGGCTGCACCTGTCGCCCCTGGGATTTTGGATACTGGCTAAGGCTCTAGCCAGCCCTATAGTGCCTTTTTTAGGCAAGGTTCAAATGACAAATTCACCACCCTAACAGGTACAGGCAAGAAGAATCTGAGGGTATTGCTACTCAATGCTAGAAGTCTAAACCTCAAAATGCACTCACTCGAGGCACTCCTTAAAATGGAGAACATCGACATCTGTGCAGTGAGAGACCTGGTTGAAGGCTCCAGAGAGTACCCCTGCATTACCAGGCTATAATTCATACCACACCTTTCGGCCACCTAACCTTGACCGAAACACTAAAGGTGGAGACGTGTCCATATTCATTAAGGATATCCACACCTCCAGGCTAGTTGCTCAGCATAATGCATCCGAGATTATCCAAGTGCAACTAACTCTGGGCAAGACCGCAATCCAAATTGTAGCTTGCTACAGATCCCCCACCATACCCCAGGATTCCCACTCCTCATTACTTAATACACTGGAAAATATTAGGGTACAACCTAACACCCTAATAATGGACAATTTTAACTACCCTACCATTAACTGGGAAAACTACTCATGTACCAACTCTTGTGCTCAACGTTTTCTGGAATTCATAAATTCCAATACCATGGATCAACTTATCCACATCCCCACCAGGGGCAGCAATATCCTAGACCTGGTTATTACCAACATGGGAAACCAGTGCTCCACACCAGAGGTCATTTCCTCGTTGGTCAGATCCGACCACAAGCTAATCACCCTAGACATCGACATCCCTCCCCTACCCCCCATTAGGGAAACCACCGTAAAGAATTTCTCCAAAGCCAACTTCACGCTTCTTAAGACAGAAGTGGCAAACTTCACAACACCCATGCTGACGGACAATAGAGGTGTGACTGCTGAATCCTACACAAATGCACTTTATAAGCACTTACATGAGTGCATGGATCATGCAATCCCTAATAGAACCAAGATGCTATTTTCCAAAAAAAGGAAGCCAATCTGGTGGTCCCCTGCCATAAACAAACTCTACAACAGAAGAAAGAAACTGTTGCAAAAAAGAGTAAAATCCCATGATTGGAGAAACTAGTTATGAAAACAAAATCGCCACTAATTCTAATGACAACCACAAAGCATTCTATAGCTATGTCAAGAATCTCAATGGCAACACTCAGATCTGCTCTGAGTTACAGCACAATGGCACTGAATATACAGAACCAACGGATATTGCCAACATCCTGGCAGATAGGTTCAGTGCTAACTTTACCCCCCCTGTCATCCCCTAAAGGGCCCATCTCTATACCAGAAGAATGCAAAGTGCCTGTAATCACAGCTGCACAGGTAAGAAACACACTATCCAAAGCCAAGAACACAGCATCCATGGGACCTGACGACATCCCAGGCTGTGTTCTGCATGAACTACAGAATGAATTGGCATCCCATTTAAGTACCATGTTCAGTCATAGCCTCGCCTCAGGCTATGTGCCCACTGAATGGCACACGGTGGCAGTTATCCCACTCCACAAAGGGGGAGCCACCACAGACCCCAGAAACTATCGCCCCCATTAGCCCTAATTAGCCTCGTCTGCAAGGCTATGGAATGTATCATCATGGAACTTATAAACAATGACATTGGTAATCTCCAAACTCAGGACCCCACCCAGTTCAGGTTTGTAAAAGGCAGATCATGTCTCCTAAACCTGATAGACTTCTTTGAAGCAGTCACCAAAGCCGTAGATGAGGGTAAGGTGGTTCACACAGCCTATCTAGATCTCGCCAAGGCTTTCGACATCATCCTCCACTCTGGAATTATAGATAAACTCACTAAACTAGGTATAAATCCCTATGTCACAAGATGTGTTGCCAATTGGCTCACTGACAGAACCCACACTGTGAAAGTAGCAGACTCCAAATCCAACTTCAGACCAGTGACAAGTGGAGTACCACAGGGTTCAGTCCTGGGTCCTCTCCTGTTTGGTATCTACTTCTCTGAAGTGCAGGCCAACACAGAAGGTCTTTGGCTAACGAAGTTCGCAGATAACTGCGAACTAGGAGCTATAATCAAAACTCCAAAAGATGTGGACATCCTACAAAAGGGCCTCGCTGAGACAGATGCCTGGTGTCAAAGCCATGGCCACAAGCTCAATGCCAAAAAGTGTACTGTCATCTCTTTTGGTAAAAACTCAGTACCCATGAACTACCACATAGGCGGTAGTCTACTTAACACTGAAAGTGTGATAAGAGACCTTGGGACCCAGGTGGACAGTAGTCTCTCCTTTGATAGTCACATCGCCACAGTAGTCAGGAAGTCCTTCTACGTGGCACACCTCATCATAAAAGGGTTCTCATCCAGGAAAAAAGAGGTCATTGTTCCCCTCTACTCGACACTCATTAGACCCATTATAGAGTACAATGCCCCTTTTGGAATGTACCTCACAAGACATCTGAGGCAGCTGGAAAGGCCACAGAAGTACCTCACAAAAAGGATTACTGGCCTCAAACAAATGCCCTACACTGACAGCCTCAAAAAACTCCAGCTTTACTCCATAGCATATCGCCTACTCCGAGGTGATCTCTGCCTAACATATAAAGCTATGTCAAACCCAGAGCTGTTGGACATGCTACACCTAAAGAAATCCCAATCCCTGTGAGCTACATGCTCTAGGGACCTAAACCTTGTCACCACAATAAACAGGACATGCTGGAGGGATAGATTCCTGTCCCAGAGACTTCCCATACTCTGGAACAAGCTACCCATCTATGTCAAGCAAAGTTCCTCATTAGCACTCTTCGGTGTTAAGTAATTAGCCCTTCCCCCACCGTAGTGCAGTCTTGGAGTTGGTATATATAAGTAGCAAGGGGGGTGTGGGGTTGCAACCCTTCACGAGTGGAGTACAGAGGGCTTGCTTTCTGCAAATACAGTATTTATTGTATTGGTTAAATGTTATTTTAATAATTTGTCTGAAGATTGTTGCTGCTTTGTGTGTGTGTGTGTGTGTGTGTGTGTGTGTGTGTGTGTGTGTGTGTGTGTGGGCACATGTGTGTGCATGTGAGTTTGGGCATTTAGGTGTGGTAAAGGACTTTCAGTAATTTGTTTTCCAGACTTGATTTGCCAAGTTTTATTTAAAATGTAGTGTGTTGTCACTCTTTTTGTGTTGCTATCTTGTTTTATTGCTGTTTGTATTTGCTGATGAAAGCTTATACAATTGTATGTGTGTGTGTGTGTGTGTGTGTGTGTGTGTGTGTGTGTGTGTGTGCGCGCGTATATATATATATATATATATATATATATATATATATATATATATTATGGTTCCACTTCATATCATCGAATTATCATTTCATCGAATTGCAAACCATCGAGACCAAATCGTCGAAAACCCATTTCATCGAAAACTCATTTCATCGACTCTCAAATCATTGAAAACTATGAAGCAACTACAAATAACATTCCACAATGTTTCTACTATGTTTATGGAGGGGCTCCACTTCACAACTCCAAGGTCGCACTACAGTGGGGTTAGAAATTACCTTTTCCCCACTGTAGTGCAACCTTGGAGTTGGTATATTTAATTACGGGGGTGGAGGAGCCCCATGGGGGTTCAGGGGCTTGCCCCTGCATACACATAGTACAAAATGTCTGGGATGTTATTTGTAGTTGCTTCATAGTTTTCAATGATTTGAGAGTCGATGAAATGAGTTTTCGAAGAAATGGGTTTCAATGATTTGGTCTCAATGGTTTGCAATTCTGAAATGATAATTATGATATGAAGTGGAACCATATATATATATATATATATATATATATATATATATATATATATATATATATTAGTAATATCAAGATCATAACACCATTCTGTGATAAAAGGAAGGGACTGCTAAAAGAGCTTAAGATATTACCTTAAAATGCTTAAAATGTTTGGTGCATTTAACTGATAATATGGTTAGACTTGCCACTTTTTCATGTTACCAAAGTGGGACATTTTTTATGGAAATGTGAGAATTTGCACTACAAACCATACCACAACCAATCAAAAGAAATGGACTTCACTTTTCTGCCTAAATAAAAGCTTTATCATAATGAATTTGAGTTTTTGCTGTTGTTGCTATGTTAAATAATATTAAAGTGTTGCAGATGCAAATAACTGTTTTATGCAATCATTAGAGGGAAATTAGGAAACAATTTTTCTCCTAAAATCTCGACTTTTGCCATTTTTAATTTTTTTTCCACAGGATGCAACTGCCCAAAACATGGACTCTTCTGTTTAATGAAGGCAGATGGTAACCCCAAATATAGTGTTTGCAGACAGGACAACCACTGTCATATTTAAAACAACCACCATCATATTAAAAAATAAAAAAAAATATGTGTAGACAATAATATAAAGTGTGATTTACATAACAATGCAGAAAAAGGCAGATAAAGAAACTAAGGAATGGCATGCCACTATTAATCTCCAGCTGTTACTTGCAAAGAGCAGCGGTATTAAACACATGGTCTTGTTATAATGTTAACATTTACTGGACATTATACAACGACTCCCCATTAATATTCAAAAACGTGCATGCTGATTGGTCAGCGTGCACGTTGTAAATCCGAGTTTTAGTAATGGAAAAATGTCCGGTCGCCCAGACTTTTTCCATTACAATAACTGTTACAGCAACACTGTCTCGCTGTGTTAAACGAGTTTAACACAGCGCGACAGCTTTAAAAAAAGCAACGGAGATTCTCCTTTGCTTTTTTTAAAGCTGTCTCGCTATGTTAAACCCATTTAACATAGCGAAACAGTTTGTAAAAAGCAACAGAGATCTTGCTTTCTCTGTTGCTTTTGCCCACAGCTCTGATGTACTCCGTAGGCCTATGTATGTGCAGTACATCAGAACTGCCGCAGAATACCAGACAGCTGCGGAAGAGCAGCAAGGAGGCATTATACAATGCCATTATTTAAGAAAAGTAATTATTTTTTTTCTTAAGTAATGTCATTGTATAATAGCAATAACCCACTTCTGGGTGAGGGTAATGCTGGCTTTACCCACAGTTGGCTTTGTTTGGCCACTTGGGCCTCGCCCTCGTGACCAAACCACACCAACCGTGGGTAAAGCCAGCATTATCCACATGCAGGCGTGGGTTATTGCTATATTATGCTTTTTCTGACCGTTAACTTTATAGTTACTAGAGTGTGGATAAAAATGTTACATTGTATAATATTACCCACTGTGTATGAATAAGAACTAGGTGCCAACAATACAAAACCCTTGCAATCTTTCAAGCATCGTTAATTTTCTGAGGCAATCAACATTTTGTTTTCAGTGTAAAACCATCATAAAATTATGCATTACCATCACAAGAAACATCTGCTGTCCCTCAGAAAAACTATAGTCTTCAATATTAGCTGCTCAGAGGTGAAAGTTCTTAAGTGTTATAATGTGTCATAAAACTGAGATCCAGGTTCATACCACTAACCTTCATACCGAACAATCAAAGTTGCAAAATTTCCATTGTCCTTTATTTATTTATTTATTTATTCATTCATTTATTTATTTTCAGTTTGATAACTGGATAAGTAGGCTAGCCTACAGGCCTTTTTCAACCATGACCTAGGCAAAAAAAAAAAATGGCATGATAGACTTAAAATTTTGACAAAGTACAACATTATAAACAGATTATAATTATAAACTAAAACAAAACAGTAATTTGAGATACAGAGAATAAAGAAAAACATGAAGGAAAAAAGTACAATAAGAGAGAAATAGGAGTCGGGTATACAGCATACGTGGTATATTATGTACAATATTTACAGCCTGAGGTGCATTGTTTATGGAATTTGATAGCTTCAGCAACAGCAACTTTAGGTGTGCATTGTTAACAAAAGTAACATAGCAAGCAGTTGTAAGTCAGGAACTATATCAAAAGCCACGTGTATACAGTAGATTTTGGTACTGAATGTAAGCAACTATTTTAATTGTTCCCTCTGAAGCAAGTGAAAGTTGTTTCCTTTAGAAAATGTACTTATAATGTAGAGTTAAACAAACAGAGAGTAGTATGTGTCCTAAGTTTATCAGAAAGATGGTTCCAGATAGCAGATCCAAGTTTGAAGAAGGCCCTCTCACCCATGATGGTTTTAAATCGTGACCTAAAAATGATTAAACTTTCAGCCATGTCAGCTTTGATGACATAAGCGTGTTATCTGATTAATACTTTATTTTTTAAAGGGGTGCAATGGGACCAGGTTTAGCAGTCTCAAACAATTGTGTAGGTCTGCTGCTGACAGGTAGCCATTTGATTTTATCAAGTAAGCAATAGTGGTGAGTATTGTATTTAATCTAGAATAAAAGTGATTAACGGGAGGCCATATTCAACTTTTGGTATGAGGATTTCCTTCTTTTCAGAGGTGTACAGAAATATCCTTGATGACCCATAAGTAGGCTCAGATCAAGAAGGCATGCTACCACTTGCCTGGCATTTGTTTGCAAGCAACCATTTGTCTACAGTGTGTTCAGCCTGTTTCCTTATGTCTGGCAATTCTCTCTCTTATATAAGGTTTGATGGACAATTCCTGAATTTGACTAGCAAACTGGTTATTTGGATCACTAGGTAGGTTTCTGTAATAGGTATGCTCAGAATGCTGTCTATTGGCTTCAGCAACATTGTCATCATGGTTCAAGATAACTACTGCAGACTCTTTGCCTGTCTCTTATGAAGGTGTTATGGCTGTTTTTCAAAGACTAGTGTCAATCTCTCAGCACAATGAAAGTTGTAACAGGTCTGTCTTTGCAAATTCAAGATCAAATGATTCAAAGTTTGGAGAAAAGAAAAAAAACAATCAACAGAGCTATTCACCTTTGTGCTGTGTCTACATAGAGGTGAGAAGGTAAGGAATTTCTCAGTACCGATTTCTGAATTTGTATTATCTTGTTATCCTGTCCTTCTATATAATTAAGACATTCTTTAAGCCTTAAATGAACATATTCCTCAAATTCTTAAGAAAACTGTATTCTGTCACATGGTATTGTGGGGAAAAATGTGAGGTCTCTTGAAATTATGACTAATTCATTAGAAATTAATGTGTGTGTTGGAAAGGTTAACAACAGAGAGCTGTCCAGTTCTGGCTTGTTCTGTGGAGGTGCTAGTCATGTCCTATGTATTTGAGAATCTAGCATACTGATGGTTGTACTGATGTTTTCTTATTATTTTTTGTCAGGGCAATCCTTAATGGCCTTTTGTAGTTCATGTTTATTTATCAGAAAAGTCCAGCTGACAATTGAAACTGCTTTTCAGTGGATGCCTATGGAGATAAATTCCATAGCTACATACCAAAAGTTATTATGACAATTTGCAAAGCAACTATTAAAGCAAAAAAAAACATATATATATATATATATATATATATATATATATATATATATATATATATATATATATATATACACACATATATATAAGGTTATAACAGAAACGTATCAAGAGTTAAACAATGAATGAAATGCACTATGCAAAGCATGTACATTAAACTGAATTTTATAAAAAAAATATCCAAAGACAGTTTTGGAGATTGCACTATACAAGGATATACTTTAAAGGAAATCTTTATGCAAGATAGGATCAGGGATAGTTAGGCAGTTAAGTAGTAGGAGATAATGGTTCTTGGAAACCCATGCCTGGCTGAATCAAATGCAAAAAAAGAAGAGAGAAAGAGAGTGGGAGGGATATATCATAGTCTCATGGAAAGGAGAGTCATGTCATGCGTATAACTAGAGACGTTAGTGTGAGATAAGATAGAGCTGAAGTGGATAAGGTAGTGAGGACTATATGGCAGAAGATGTGCAGTGGAGGTATATGGTGGCCAGAGAGAGATGTGCTAGGGTTAAGGTCATTGACATACTAGGGAAGTGAGTCTGCATAAGAGATGTGCTGTAGTTGGTGATTGCAGTATGCTGTTGTGTAGGGAAAGCTGGAAAGAGAGAACCTATGTTGGTCCAGTAAAAACATTTTGCATCTCCTCTATGTTCCAGCCTTTTCTTTCAGTGGACCACCATGACATTTCTTTTTCTGACTTCAGTGCTTTTGATTTTCAGTCAGCATGCCCTGGATTGGTATTGCATCAGAGTGGACATCATATATCTTTGTGTCTATGCCGTGGTGTCCTAAGTGCATCCTGCTGTATTTAAACCCCCGACAATCTTTGCTGAAAAAGCCTTTTCCATGTGAATGTTAATAAATGGTTAGTCAAGCAGGTTTGTACTATCTTTTTTTGAAATATTTAACAAGACTAAGAGGCATCTTTCTTTTCTTGGAATCTGAAATATCATTTAGAAATATATTATGAATTTGAAGATAGCTGCTATGTATTATTTGATCTTCTAAATATTAATTCATTTAATTTTATATAGCATTATCCATTTTCACTGTGATAATCCAGTCAGTTGTAAGCATTATTAGTAAACCCATTAATTCAAATGGCACTGAAGTCATAAATGTAAAATATGCTCTGGCACTGGAATAGGGACCTGTCTCATCACTCATTAAAGAAAATGTTTAGTTCACTATTTCTGTTTCACAGACACAGACTCTGATTATGAAAATATTTGCATTCTATATATGACTTTCATCTCCATATAAAACTCTACTCTCACTTTTCTTGTATTACAAAGATTCCAGTACTGTGATGTGAAAGAGGAGTTTCATAGTTTCATAGTTTCATAGTAGTGTACTAGGCTATCTGCCCTGGGGCATTTACAAGCCTAGCCAACAATGATGTGGCTTACGCCACCCGTGTGTATATAGTTGCGCCTCTCTAGTAGTGACACATGTGGGACCCCATTATTTAGTAAACTATACCTCTGTCTAGTAGTGACACTGAGGTGACTCCTGGGGTAAACTTACGATCTCCCATCCATGCATCGAGATTTTTCTTGAACAGTGCCAATGAAGGGCTCTGTCTCACATGAACTGGGATTTTGTTCCAGAGTACGGGTAACCTCTGTGTTATGAATCTATCCCTCCAGCATGTTTTATTCATATTTGTGCAGAGGTTGAAATCTTTAGCTTTCGTGGTTCTGGTGGATCTGGATTTTTGAGATGGAGCATGTCCATCAGTTCTTGGTTGGACATGGCCCTATATGTTAGGCACAAATCACCTCTGAGCAGGCGGTATGCTACTGAATAGAGCTGGAGTTTCTTTAATCTAGCTGGATAAGGCACATGTTTGAGACCCGTGATCCTCTTGGTGAGGTACTTCTGGGGTCTTTCCAGTTGTTGCATGTGCCGGGTGAGATACATCCCAAATGGAGCATTATATTCAATCATGGGCCTGACAAGGGAGGAATATAGAGGTACAATGACCTCCTTTGATCTGGATGAGAATCCCTTCATGATGAGATGGGCAAGGTAGAATTTCTTTCTGACCACTTTGGCAACATGGTTGTCAAAGGAGAGGTCACTATCGACTTGAGTCCCCAGGTCTCTGATTACTTCTTCCGTACTCAGTGGGTTATTGTCTATGTGATAATTTGTGGGTACTTTGTTTTTCCCAAAGGGGATGACTATACATTTTTTGGCGTTAAGTTTGAGGCCATGATTCCGGCACCAGTTGTCCGTTTCAATGAGACCTTTCTGTAGGATGTGTGTGTCAGCAGGTGAATCAACTATGGCACCCAGTTTGCAGTCATCTGCAAACTTTGTCAGCCATAATCCTCCCATATTTGCTTTCACATCCGAGAAGTAAATGCCGAATAAGAGTGGTCCCAAGACTGAGCCCTGTGGGACACCACTCGTGACTGGTTTTGAGTCTGACATGGCTCCAGCAATTTTGACCTTATGGGTTCTGTTTTTTAGCCAGTTTGCTACCCATCTTGTGACATATGGATTTACATTTAGGCTGCTGAGCTTGTCTATGATGCCAGAGTGTGGTATCGTGTCAAAGGCTTTAGCCAAGTCCAAGTAGGCAGTGTGGACAGCCTTGCCCTCATCGATGGCACTAGTGACTGTCTCGAAGAAGTCAACCAGGTTTAAGAGGCAGGATGTGCCTTTTACAAAACCAAACTTGGTGGGATCAAGGGTCTGCAGATCTCCAATATCACCATTTATGAGTTCCATGATGATTCTTTCCATAGCCTTGCAGACCAGGCTGGTCAGACTTATGGGGCAGTAGTTACCAGGGTCAGTAGAATTTCCCCCTTTGTGGAGTGAGACCACTGTTGCTGTGCGCCAGTGTTCAGGTACATATCCTGTAGTGAGGCTAAGATTGAATAGCGTTTTTAGGTGCGGGTTTAGTTCATCTTGAAGTTCACGTAACACGCAACCGGGGATACCATCGGGTCCCATAGATGCTGTGTTTTTTGCGTTGTTGAGTGCTGATTTCACCTGTATGTCTGAGATGACAGGTAGGTTACATTCAGCAGGGATAATTACTACATCTTTAGGGGGTGAGGGAGGGGAGAAATTTGCACTGAACCTATCTGCCAGAATATTGGCAATGTCGGTAGGGTCGGTGAATTTTTTGTCGTTGTGTACCAACTCAGAGCATATCTGAGAATTTCCTCCCAAGGTTCTGACATAATTGAAGAAGGCCTTGTGATTGTCTTTGGTATCCTTGGCAATCTTTCTCTCAAAGATGGATTTAGATGTTTTTATGAGAGAACGTAGTTTTTTACTTGTGTTGATCAGGGAAGCCTTTCCCTTGTGGGATTTGGCTTTGTCCTGCAGTAGCTTCCTTCTTTTGTTGTACAGTTTGTTTATAGCCGGGGTCCACCAAACCGGGCGTTTTCCCTTGGTGGAGAGGGTCTTGGTTTTAGTTGGGATTGCTTGATCCATGCATTCTTGGAGATGTCCGTAGAAGGCTGTTGTGTAGGATTCAGCATTTTGGGATGTGGTTTCCATTAACCCAGTAGGCTTAAAGGATATCATTTCTGACTTATGGAGTGTAAAGTCAGCTTTTGAAAAATTTTTCACTGTAGTCTTTTGTTCTGGGGTGGGGTGGGATATGTACATCCAACGTGATCAGTTTATGGTCAGATCTTACTAGTGAGGGGTTTATATCCGGTATGGAGCATTTGGACCCCATGTTTGTGATAATCAGGTCAAGTATATTATCTCTCCTCGTAGGAGAAGTGACCAGTTGCTCCATAGCATTTGAGTTAATGAATTCCAGGAATCTTTGGGCTAGGGTGTTAGGGCTAGAATAGTGGGCCCAGTCTATGTTGGGGTAGTTGAAGTCACCCAATATGATGGTGTTTGGTGTGACATTCATATCCTCCAGTGTTTTCAGGAATGCTTGATGGGATTCCTGGGATTGGGAGGGTGTTCTATAACATGCGACCAGTTGTATGGCAGTTTTGCCTATGGTGAGTAAAACTTGTATGGTTTCTGATGCTTCATGGGTAGCCACCAATCGAGAGGTGTAGGTGTCCTTTATGAAAATGGACACTCCCCTCCTTGTGGTTCGCCTGGAACATGAGGCCGAAAAGCATGATATGAGGTATAGCCTGGTAGCGCTGGAGTGCTCTCAGGAGCCTTGAACCAGGTTTCAGTTACTGCACAGACATCGATGTTCTCCATACTGAGAAGTGCTTCGAGTGCCTGCATCTTGAGATTTAGACTTCTGGCGTTGAGCAGCATTACCCTTAATTTTTTTCCATTTTTGTTTTTTACGGAGGTTGATTTGCCTTTTGAGCATTGCCTAAAAAAAGCACTATGGGGGTGGCAAGAGCCTTGGCCAGTATCCGGAAGCCCAGTGGTGACAGGTGCAAGCCATCCCTTGCGAAGCAACGTGGCTTGTCCCGCATGCCATCCCAGGCTGACAGACATTGGATCCCCCTAGAATGACACCAGTGATTAAGCCAATTGTTAAAACTGATCATTTTGTCTTTGTACTGAGGCATCATTCTTGGTGAGGGCAGGATGCTACTCAAGGTCAGGGACATACCAGCCTGGGCTACATGGTCAGAGAGCTCCTCAATGTCTCTTTTCATGTAGTCCAGGGAGGTACGTCTCAGGTCATTCACACCAGCATGGACAATGACTGCATCATACTTGTACTTGCTTTGGAGTGACCTGAGTGCGTGTGTAATGTGGTAGATCCTAGCTCCCGATAGACAGCTCACCGTTACCCTCTCCTTATTCAGCCTGGTAAGTGGAACGTCGGTGTGTCTGACTATAGAGTCACCTATTACTAATGTCTCTGGCATAGTGTTTTGCCTTAGGGGCTGTGATTGTGTGACACACCTGTTGTTTGAGGTATGTGTTGTAGGTGTTACGTTTTGTGGGGGTGCATTTCTGGGTGTCTGCTTTGGAGGCGAGACGAGTGTCTCTTCGTGTACTGACTATATGCCCTACAAACCTCTGATAATGGATGATATCATGCGTAATGATACTGCAATTTGTGTTTTGCTGGCAAGAATGCAGTACAACACCTAAAATCTGTATATAAAATGTTTATAAATATCTCATGCAGGACCAACATTCAACAGAACATTAAGTTATAATTATGTTCACCTTCTCTAAGGGTAGAAGTAAGTGAGACATGGCTTTACATGTTACCTACATTTTATAGACAACATATCTGACTGCTGAATGCTAGGATGTGAAGGTTCCAAAACTCTATTATAGACATAGGTTCATAGGTTCATAGGTTCGTACTAGGCTATCTGCCCTAGGGCATTTATAAGCCTAGCCAGAGTGTATGTGGCTTACACCACCCCTTAGGATGAGAATACTACGCCCTTTTAGGGTTTAGTTTACTATGCCTCTGTCTAGTAGTGACACAGAGATGACCCCCAGGGTAAACCTACGATCTCCCATCCACTCGTCGAGATTTCTCTTGAATAGAGTCAGTGAGGGGCTCTGCCTAACATGGACTGGGATTCTGTTCCAGAGTGTAGGGAGCCTCTGGGTTATGAATCTGTCCCTCCAGCATGTTCTATTTATTTCTGTGTTGAGGTTTAAGTCACTTGTTCTCGTGGCTCTGATGGATTTGGATTTTCTGAGGTGGAGCATGTCCATTAATTCAGGATTGGACATGGCCTTGTACGTCAGGCACAAATCACCTCTGAGTAGGCGGTATGCGACTGAATAGAGCTGGAGTTTTTCAGTCGGGCAGCATATGACATATGTTTAAGACCCTTTATCCTCTTGGTGAGGAACTTTTGGGGTCTTTCCAACTGCTGCAGGTGTCGGGTGAGATACATCCCAAACGGGCATTGTACTCAATCATTGGCCTGATAAGAGAAGAGTACAGGGGCACAATGACCTCTCTTGATCTAGATGTGAAACCCTTCATGATAAGGTGGGCAATATAGAAGGTCTTCCTAACCACTTTGGCAATGTGAGTGTCAAATGAGAGGTTACTGTCAACCTGGGTCCCTAGGTCCCTGATTACCTCTTCCGTACTTAATGGATTACGCCTATGTGGTAATTTGTCGGTACCTTGTTTTTCCCAAAGGGTATGACTATACATTTTTTGGCGTTCAGCTGAAGGCCATGGCTCTGGCACCAATTATCCGTTTCTATGAGGCCTCTCTGAAGGATGTTTGTGTCCGCTGGAGTATCAATTATGGCGCCCAGTTTGCAGTCATCTGCGAACTTTGTCAGCCACAATCCTCCTATGTTTGCCTGTACCTTGGAAAAATAAATGCCGAACAAGAGGGGTCCCAGGACTGAGCCCTGTGGGACACCGCTTGTGACTGGCTTGGAGTCTGACATAGCTCCAGCAACTCTGACCCTGTGGGTTCTGTCCTTGAGCCAGTTTGCAACCCATCTTGTGACATATGGGTTTACGTTTAAGCTGGTGAGTTTGTCTATGATGCCCGAGTGGGGTATTGTGTCAAAGGCTTTTGCAAGGTCAAGGTAGGCTGTGTGAACTGCCTTACCCTCATCAATGGCCTTAGTGACTGTTTCAAAAAGTCGACCAAGTTCAAAAGGCAGGATCTGCCCTTGACAAAGCCAAATTGGGTAGGATCCAATGTCTGTAGGTCCCCAATGTCTTTGTTTATGAGTTCCATAATGATCCTCTCCATAGCTTTGCAGACCAGGCTCATCAAGCTTATGGGGCGGTAATTTCCAGGGTCCGTAGAAGCACTGCCTTTGTGAAGTGGGACCACTGTTGCCGTCGCCACTCTTTGGGCACGTATCCTGTAGTAAGACTAAGATTAAACAGCAGCCTTATGTGTGGGTTTAGTTCCTCTTGGAGTTCATGTAGCACACAGCCGGGACACCATCCCGTCCCATTGATGCTGTGTTTTTAGCTTTAGAGGGCGGCTCTCACCTGGGCATCTGAGATGTTAGGGAGGCTACACTCTGCTGGGATAGTTATTTCTCCTTTTGGGGGAGGGAGGAGAAATTTGCACTGAACCTGTCTGCCAGAATGTTGGCAATGTCAGTGGGTTCAGTGTATTTTGTGTCATTTTGGACTAACTCTGAGCATATCTGGGAGTTTCCACCCAGGTTTCTAACATAGCTAAAGAAGGCCTTGTGATTGTCTTTTGTGTCTTTTGCGATTTTTCTCTCAAAGTTGGCCTTGGATGATTTTATGAGTGATCGTAGTTTTTGCTAGTACTGATCAGAGATGCCTTCCCTTTTAGGGATTTTGCTCTGTCATGTAGTAGCTTCCTCCTCCTGTTGTAAAGTTTGTTTATGGCTGGGGTCCACCAGACCGGCGCCTGCCTTTGGGGAATGGGTCTTGGTTTTATTTGGGATTGCATGATCCATGCATTCTTGAAGGTGCCCATAGAAGGCATTTGCAAAGGATTCAGCAGTGTGGGTTTTGGTTTCCACTGGCCCAGGGGCCTTGAAAGATACCACTTCAGTCTTAAGAAGTGTGAAGTTTGCTTTTGAGAAGTTCTTCACTGTGGTCTTTTGTGCAGGGGTGGGGCGGGATGTGGATTTCCAGTGAGATTAATTTATGGTCTGATCTTACCAAGAGGGATGTACTTCTGGTGTGGAGCATTTTGTCCCCATGTTTGTGATGATCAGGTCTAGTATATTGTCTCCTCTTGTGGGAATGGTGACTAGTTGTTCCATTGCATTTGAGTTTATGAATTCTAGGAACCTTTGGGCTAGGGTGTTGGGGCTTGAGTAATGTTCCCAGTCTATGTTTGGGTAGTTGAAGTCTCCCAAAATGATGGTATTTGGAGAGACATTCATACTCTCCAGTGTCTTCAGGAAGGCTGTGTGGGGTTCCTGAGTTTGAGAGGGTGGTCTGTAGCATGCTACAAACTGTAAGGCAGTTTTGCCTATGGTTAGTTACACCTGGATAGTCTCCGATGCTTTGTGCATTGCCACTAACCTGGAGGTGTGGGTATCTTTGATGAAAATGGATACCCCCCTCCTTTTGTGGTTCGGTCCAAGTTTTGGGGCCGGAAAGCATGATATGAGGTAAAACCTGATAGTGCTGGGGTGCTCTCAGGAGCCTTGAACCAGGTTTCAGTCACTGCACAGACATCGATGTTCTCCATACTGAGGAGGGCTTCGAGGGCATGCATCTTGAGTTTTAGACTTCTGGCATTGAGCAGCATTACCCTTAGTTTTTTTCCACTTGTGTTTTCTAGGGAGGTAGGTTTGTCATTTGAGCCTTGCCTAAAAAAGGCACTATGGGGGTGGCAAGAGCCTTGGCCAATATCCGGAAGCCCAGGGGTGACAGGTGCATGCCATCCCTTGCGAAGCAGCGTGGCTTGTCAAGCATGTCATCCCAAACAGGCAGACATTGGATCCCCTTAGAATGACACCAGTAATTAAGCCAATTGTTAAAACTGATCATTTTGTCTTTGTACTGTGGCATCATTCTTGATGAGGGTAAGATGCTGCTCAGGGTCAGGGTCATACTGGCCTGGGCTACATAATCAGATAGCTCCTCTATGTTTCTTTTCATGTAGTCCAGGGAGGTACGTCTCAGGTCGTTCACACCGGCATGTACAATGACTGAGTCATATTTGTACTTGCTGTGGAGTGACCTGAGTGCTTGTGTTATGTGGCGGATTCTAGCTCCCGACAGGCAGCTTACTGTGACCCTCTCCTTGTTCAGTCTGGTGAGTGGGACGTCAGTGTGCCTGACTATGGAGTCACCTATTACAAGTGTGTCTGGCATGTTGTTTGACCTTAAGGGCTGGGACTGTTTAGCACACTGACTTTGTGAACTATGTGTTGCATGTGCTATGTCTTGAGGTGGTGGTTGCTTGGGTGTCTGCTTTGGAGGCCTCTGTTGTTTTGGTAGATTTTTAATCAGCGCCTCCGAGTATGTTTTTGTGTGTTTATGTGTTTGGTTTGCAGTTGTGATAGTTCTATGTGAGACTGGGTTTGTGGTGTGCGTGGTTACCTTCTCCTCCTGACTGGTCTTGCCAGTACTGAATTGAGAGAGCTCAGCCTCCAGTTTGGCTATATAGTTGCATCTCTCGCATATATTTGTATTTGTTGGGAGGAGGAGAGGGTTTTCTGTGTACATGGGGCAATTGCAACATTGCCTTAAGATTCCCAGATTCACCAGCTGAACAGGAGAGGACGCCAGCAACTGACCCTTCGACATGCTAGAAATAGTGAAAAAGATTGCTGTGTAACTGAGTGAGAAAGGACCTATAGGGAAATGGGTACTCAACAGAATTTAGGTGAATGAAGTACTTTTGTTTGTTTAAGAGTGCTTTACCTGTATAAAAAATGCTTAAGGAGCAAGTGCTGAGCTTTTCAGATAGAGTATAGGCTGTTTAGATTGCAAGTAGAACAGTTCTAAGGGAAAAATTGAAGAGCAGACTTGGCGGACCCAGAAAAAGTTTAACCTTGTTTCGCGGATTTTAAGCAGTGAACTACAAAAGAGCTAGGAATGGTCCCAAACAACCAATTACTAACAGCTTCTTGTGCTGAGGTCACTTCTCCCAAGGATAGGTAGGCTGCTCAAGGCTCCCCACTCCCACTGGTGAGCAAAGAAACTTCCTTCTATCCAAGTAAGGTAATGGACAACACAGGAACTACACTACAGCCCAGAATACAGCAATGCCTGTATACTGGTCTAAACTAGTCGAGAAAGGCGGGAAAACAAGGATTATTTTTTAGTTTTTTTTTTTTTTTTTTGTAGAAATACACAGAAAATGCAGAGACAGTGATAAATTAGTTACACAGGCTAGCACACTTTAGTGGGCAGCCTCCACAGTTCAATTAAACAAACAAACAAGCAAACTTTCGACTAAATTCGACTAAATGTAACTTTAAGCGCAGATTTTAAAATAAATGCAGTAATCAGTAAAAAAACAGTTCAGGCTAGTTCAAAGTAAGCAGCAGAAGCTATTTTCAGTGAAAAAAAAGCAAAGATACTTAAATCCAGAAGGTAGTCGCTTTTTCGAGTTCCTTGCTGCTAGGACCACTCTGTAAACCCACGTGGAGCTTGTCTGAGCAGTATAGCCAGAAAAAAACGCCCAGAGGCGGATTTTAAGCAGTGAACTACAAAAGAGCTAGGAATGGTCCCAAACAACCAATTACTAACAGCTTCTTGTGCTGAGGTCACTTCCCCCAAAGATAGGTAGGCTGCTCAAGGCTCCCCACTCCCATTGGTGAGCAAAGAAACTTCCTTCTATCCAAGTAAGGTAATGGACAACACAGGAACTACACCACAGCCCAGAATACAGCAATGCCTGTATACTGGTCTAAACTAGTCGAGAAAGGCGGGAAAACAAGGATTATTTTTTTGTTTTTTGGGGGGTTTTTTTTGTAGAAATACACAGAAAATGCAGAGACAGTGATAAATTAGTTACACAGGCTAGCACACTTTAGTGGGCAGCCTCCACAGTTCAATTAAACAAACAAACAAGCAAACTTTCGACTAAATTCGACTAAATGTAACTTTAAGTGCAGATTTTAAAATAAATGCAGTAATCAGTAAAAAAACAGTTCAGGCTAGTTCAAAGTAAGCAGCAGAAGCTATTTTCAGTGAAAATAAAGCAAAGATACTTAAATCCAGAAGGTAGTCGCTTTTTCAAGTTCCTTGCTGCTAGGACCTCTCTGTAAACCCACGTGGAGCTTGTCTGAGCAGTATAGCCAGAAAAAAACACCCAGAGGCGGATTTTAAGCAGTGAACTACAAAAGAGCTAGGAATGGTCCCAAACAACCAATTACTAACAGCTTCTTGTGCTGAGGTCACTTCCCCAAAGATAGGTAGGCTGCTCAAGGCTCCCCACTCCCACTGGTGAGCAAAGAAACTTCCTTCTATCCAAGTAAGGTAATGGACAACACAGGAACTACACCACAGCCCAGAATACAGCAATGCCTGTATACTGGTCTAAACTAGTTAAGAAAGGCGGGAAAACAAGGATTATTTTTTTGTTTTTTTTTTTTTGTAGAAATACACAGAAAATGCAGAGACAGTGATAAATTAGTTACACAGGCTAGCACACTTTAGTGGGCAGCCTCCACAGTTCAATTAAACAAACAAACAAGCAAACTTTCGACTAAATTTGACTAAATGTAACTAAGTGCAGATTTTAAAATAAATGCAGTAATCAGTAAAAAAACAGTTCAGGCTAGTTCAAAGTAAGCAGCAGAAGCTATTTTCAGTGAAAATAAAGCAAAGATACTTAAATCCAGAAGGTAGTCGCTTTTTCGAGTTCCTTGCTGCTAGGACCACTCTGTAAACCCACGTGGAGCTTGTCTGAGCAGTTGTGTGCAGGAGCTAAAGTTCCCTTTAAAGCACAATTGTATGTTTTTTTTTTCTGTCTTTTACGCTTGTGACTATAGTAAACTCTTGGATTAATTGCAGCTTCCTTAATGCTGTGGTTCTAATTCAGACCCCTCAAATGCACAGTGTGACTGCTCACAGAGGTAATGGGACAGTACATTCCACATGTTGTTCAGCTGCCCAGGTTTGTCTCATGAGGGATTGTCTCAAATGCTGGGGTAACTGTACTTCCTCAGGGGTTCGATGTGATTGAAAAAAAAAATGGGTGATTTGTTTACAGACAGCTTTATAAAGTCAGGGCTCAGGGAACTTGGGTTTTTGAGATGTCTTGATTCATTAATTCTGTATGGGACGGATAGTGTGCACTTCTGTATACAGCTATTATGGTCTGATGCCTTGTTATTTGCTATTATGACTGCTCTCTTAACTTCTTTGTTAGTTATCCAGTATTCCTTGCTTTTATTGTTATATGTTAATGTTTTTGTTAAGCACAGGAACAGAGCTGAACATTTTTGGAAGGGGAGGACTTGGCATAATGGTTAAGGTCTTTACCTCACAGGTAGAGTTTGCAGGGTTTGATTCTGATCTCTGGTTACTGGCTAAGATTGTAATAGTCTGTAGACTGATAGCCTAATATTTACCCAAGAACCTGTGAAGGTTAGAGATGAGAACAGAAGCGAGATGAGCAGACAGCATTGCATCACCACTGTCAGAACAGCAGCTTCCCTTCTGCAGCTAAGTTTGTCAGCGTTTTAGCAAATGTCAGACATACTCAAGCAAACCAAACACCTACAGCAGTATCACGAGGGGCAGGTAGGTACTTTCTACATGGTGTTGCTGGCAGAAAGTGTGGTAACAAGAGCAGTATGCCACAGCATATGGCAAGCAGAGCACTGAATAAGGTAGCACAAGTCACTGGTACAGCATCTGGCACATGGGGCTGGATGAGGTAGGAAGAGGACCAATAGCAACACTGGAAGCTGTAAGAACCATCTACAGCACAAGAAAATTTGGCTTTGCAAAGCATCATCAGAAACTTTGATAACAGTTGATAAAGCTCTAAGAAGTCCACCAACATCAATAGCAGACATGCACAGAGGAGCCTCATGCATGGCCAAATGCAGAAGGCAATACCAACCATGCCCCTAGATCAACATGTGGTCCCCAAACCGATGCACGGAACCTACAGAAGGCTATAGAGTTTTCTGCAAGTACAGTGGAATGTGTGGCACAGGGGACACACAGTTACCATTTTTCAGCTAACAGATACAGACAACATGGTAGAATAACAGCAGAAAGTTTATGAGCTATTTGTGGGATATCAGCATCAAGCCTATACAGCAACAATACTGTTTCATAGGTTCATAGGTAAGTACTAGGATATCGGCCCTAGGGCCTATGTAAGCCTAGACAACAAGGTTCCCTGACTTTCACCACCCCTGGATGCTATTTACCTGTGCCCCGTCTAGCAGGGCCACCGATGTGATGCCCGGGGTAAATTTCCTATTGCCCATCCACTCATCAAGATTTTTCTTGAAGAGTGCTAGTGACAAACTCTGCTTGACATAGATAAGATAGTTTGTTCCAGAGTATGGGAAGTCTCTGGGACAGGAATCTATCCCTCCAGCATGTTCTGTTAATTGTGGTGGCAAGGTTTAGGTCCCTAGAGCATGTGGCTCTGAGGGATTGGTATTTCTTTAGGTGTAGCTCAGGGTTTGACATAGCTTTGTATGTTAGGCAGAGATCACCTCGGAGTAGGCGATATGCTACGGAGTAAAGCCGGAGTTTTTTGAGGTGGTCAGCATAGGGTAACTGTTTGAGTACCATAATCCTCTTTGTGAGGTATTTTTATGGCCTTTCTAGCTGCTGAAGATGCCTTGTAAGGTAGATTCCAAATGGGGCATTATACTCTATAATGGGTCTGATGAGAGCCGAGTAGAGGGGGACAATGACTTCTTTTTTCCTGGATGAGAACCCTTTCATGATGAGGTGTGCTATGTAGAAGGATTTCCTGACTACTGTGGTGATGTGATTATCAAAGAAGAGGCTACTGTCCACTAGAGTCTCAAGGTCTCTTATCACGCCTTCGGTGTTAAATGGGCTGCCGCCTATGTGGTAGTCCATGGCTACAGGTTTTTTACCAAAGGGGGTGACAATGATTTTTTGGCATTGAACTTGAGGCCATGGCTCTGGCATCAGCCATCAGTCTCGGTGAGGCCCTTCTGCAGGATGTCTACATTGTTTGGGGACTCGGCTATGGCAACCAATTTGCAGTCATCTGCGAACTTGGTCAACCAGAGGCCCTCTGTGTTGGCCTGTACTTCAGAGAAGTAGATCCCAAACATGAGGGGACCCAAGTCTGAACCCTGTGGTACTCCACTTGTCACAGGTTTGGAGTCAAATTTGGAGTCCGCAATTTTTACAGTGTGGGTTCTGTCTGTGAGCCAGTTGGTAACCCATCTTGTGATGTATGGATTTATACCCAGCTTGGTGAGTTTATTTATGATACCAGAATGGATGATGGTGTCGAAAGCCTTGGCAAGTTTGAGATAGGCTGCATGGACTGCCTTACCCTCATCCATGGCTTTGGTGACTGTTTTAAAGAAGTTGACCAGGTTCAGAAGACATGATCTGCCCTTCACAAATCCGAACCGGGTGGGGTCCAGAGTTTGGAGGTTACCAATATCCTTGTTTATGAGTTCCATGATAATATGCTCCATGGCCTTGCAGACCAGGCTCATCAGGCTAATAGGGCAATAGCTCCCAGGGTCTGTGGTGGCTCCCCCTTTGTGGAGTGGTACAACTGTTGCTGTGCACCATTCAGTGGGTACAAAGCCTGTTGAGAGGCTATGATTGAACATGGTGCTTAGGTGGGGGTCTAGTTCGTTCTGAAGCTCATGTAGAATGCAGCCAGGGATATTGTCCGGTCCCATGGATGGTGTGTTCTTGGCTTTCGACAATGCAGTTTTCACCTGTTCAGTTGTGATTTCAGGAACACTTCATTTTTCCGGTATGGATATGGGCCCTTTAGGAGGGGGGGGGGGTAAAGTTGGCACTGAATCTATCAGCCAGAATGTTGGTGATATCAGTTGGTTCTGTGACTTTTGTGCCATTGTGCTGTAGCTCAGAGCAAATCTGGGTGTTGCCATTGAGATTCTTGACATAGCTATTGAATGCTTTGTGGTTGCCCTTAGAGTCAGTGGCAAACTTATTTTCATAGTTCACTTTGGAGGATTTTATGAGAGATCTCAGCTTCTTGCTGGGGCTGACCAGGGAGCTCCTCCACTCGTGGGATTTTATTCTCTTTTGCAACAGTTTCTTCCTTCTGTTGTAGAGTTTGTTAATAGCAGAAGACCACCAGATTGGTTTCCTTTTTTTTTGAAGACTGAGTCTTGGTTCTATTAGGGATGACATGATCCATGCACCTGTGTAGGTGCTTATAGAGTGTGTTTGTATAAGATTCGGCAGTGGTAACTGTATTGTCCATCTGTATGGGTGTTATGAAATTGGCCACTTCTGCCTTAAGTAGCACGAAGCTGGCTTTGGAGAAGTTTTTTACAGTGGTTTCCTTAGTGGGGGGTGGGATGTGGATATCTAGGGTGATTAGTTTATGGTCGGATCTGACCAACGAGGAGCTGACTTCAGGTGTGGAGCACCTGTCACTCATGTTGGTAAGTGCTAGGTCTAGGATATTTTTGCCCCTGGTGGGGGTGTGGACCAGTTGATCCAGGGCATTGGAGTTTATGAATTTAGGAAGCGTTGAGTAAAGGAGTTAGCACAAGAGTAGTTTTCCCAGTTAATGGTGAGGTAGTTGAAATCTCCCAATATTAGGGTGTTTGGTTGGACCCTAACATTCTCTATTATGTCAAGAAAAGAGGAGTGGGAATACTGGGGAATGGTGGGGGATCTGTAGCATGCTAAAATATGGACTGCAGTTTTGCACAGAGTTAGTTGCACTTGTATAATTTCCGATGAATTATGTTGGGCAACTAGCCTGGAGGTGTGGTTGTCCTTAATGAATATGGACATACCTGTGGCCTTGGTGTTCCGGTCCTGGTTTGATAGCCGAAAAGTATGGTAGGAGTTATATCCTGGTAATGCAGGGGTGCTCTCTGGAGCCTTGATCCAGGTTTCAGTCACTGCACAGATATTGATATTCTCCATTTTAAGGAGTGCATTTTGAGGTTTAGACTTCTAGCATTGAGTAGCATTACCCTCAGTTTTTGCTTGCCTGTATCAGTTACGGTGGTGGTTTTATTTTTTGAGCTTTGCCTAAAAAAGGCACTATAGTGGTGGCAAGAGCCTTAGCCAGTATCTGGAATCCCAGCGGCGACAGGTGCAGGTCATCTCTAGCAAAGCATCGTGGCCTGTCAACCATGTCATCCCAGGCAGACAAATAATGGATCCCCTTTGAATGGCACCAGAGGTTTAGCCAGTTGTTGAAGTCAATCATTTTGTCCTTGTATTGTGGTATCATTCTGGGTGAAGGTATGATGCTACTCAGGGTTAGGGTCATACCTGCCTGGATTACAAGATCAGAGAGGTTCTCCATGTCTCTTTTCATGTAATCCAGGGAGGTACATTTCAGGTCATTCACACCAACATGGACAATGACTGAGTCATATTTGCACTTGTTGTGGAGTGACCTGAGTGCATGGATTATGTGGCGGATCCTGGCACCTGACAGGCAGCTAACAGTAACCTTCTCCTTGTCTATTCTGGTGAGTGGAGCATCAGTGTGCCTGACTATAGAGTCAGCTATGACCAATGTGTTTGGTACATCGTTTTGCCTTATGGGCAGTGGTTGAGTGACACACCGAGTCTGTGTGTTATGTGTCTTTCAGATTGTGGTGAGGGCTGGAGGTTGCTTACGTTTCTGCTTTGGAGGTCTCTGTTGTTTGGGTAGATTCATATTGAGAGCCACCGAGAATGATTTTGTGCATCTATGTCTGGGTCTTGGTGGTGTAGATGTAGTAGGACTATGTGGTGTTTGTGGTGTGGAGTGGGTGTTTGCCTTCTCCTCCTGACTGACAAGTTCAGTCTTGGGTTGAGAGAGCTTTACCTCCAGTTTGGCTAGATAAATGCATCTCTCACAGGTTGTAGTGTTGGGTGGTAGGAGGAGAGGGTTATCAGTGTACATGAGGCAATTTCTACATTGCCCCAAGATGCCCAGATTCATCAGGTAGACAGGAGAGAACACCAGGACCTATCCCTTGAACATGCCTGAATAGACACTATTTACCTCTAGACAAGTGAGGAAAGTAAGTAGAACAGCTGTTTTCCTCTAAGCAAATGAGGAAGATAAGTACAAAAAACTGTTTGTCTCTAGGTAATGAAGAAAGTTAAGTACTGTAGTAGTTTATAACATATAGTGCTTACAACAAGTTCTGAACCAGTGCTGAGCACGAGGAAGCAGATTCAAGTGCTACAACTAAGAATCTGGCTAGTTCCAAGGGAAAAACTGAAGAGGAGACTTTATGGCACCAGGAATAGTTTAATCCTAGCTAAGCGGCGCTGCCCAATGCACAAAACCGTGCAAACACATGTTTTTAAGCAGAAAGATGAAAGGGATAGAAATAGCCCAAAACGGCCAATAAAACTATAGTTTCTGGGTTGAAACCACACCTCTAGTGACAGATAGGCTGTTCCAAAGCTCACCACTCTCACTGATGAACATAGAAGCTTCCCTCTATCTTAGAAAGGTCTGGGCAACATGGGAACTTACAAACAGCCCAGAATTCAGCAAACTCTGAAAATTGGACTTTACTAGATCGAGAAAGGTGGGAAACAAATATAAGGATAGGATTTTTTTTGTTTTTGAGTATGAACTCTCATTATCTGATCCAAACCCTTTTATATCATCAACTGTTTTTTTCCCATTTTCTGCATAGGTTGGGTTGTCACATCAACTGTCATTGCCTCACATAGATTCATAAATTCTTAGATGTGTACAAAGCTAATGATCACTAGGGCCTTTTTAAGCTTAGCCATGCATGCCAAATCTCTAACAAGTTCTCATACTGTTGATATGAGTAAGCAGGGGCTTGGGAGATGAAACATTTACAAGCAGGAGGTCTAGGAGATGAACCATTTATAGGCTTTCTGTGTCTGTTAGAGATCTAGGTGCCAAACCAGGTATGAATTTCCTGCTCCTCATCCAGTTGTCCAAGATACACTTGCATTGCGTTAGGGAGGAGCTCTGCTTCACATGGATGGAGACCCTGTTCCAGAGACAGGGTAGTCTCTGGTATCCATACCTGTCTCCCCAGCAGGTCCTATTTATATCACATGGGTAACTCTGATGCTATTTATTTTGCAGATATGAAGGAGTTCCATCAAGGTGAGGCCTGACAATGACTTATATGGCAAAGATCTCCCCTGATCAGCCTGTAGGAGTTAGAAGAGAGGGACAGGGCTTTGAGGCAGTCTGCACAGGACATATTATTTATGCCCTGTATTCATTTAGTGAGGAAACTCAGTGGAAGTTGCAATCATTAGCTATGCCTAGTTAGGTACATATCAAAGGAGATATTGCTCTCAATGATAGGTCTGATGGATGGCGAATACAATGGGAGAATGACCTTCTTGGACCTAGATGCCATGCCTTTCTTTATAAGTTGTACAGCATAGAATTATTTCCTCACAACTGTAGACATGTGATGGTCAAAGGCTAGATTACTGTCTATGTGTGTCCCCAAGTCCCTGGCTACTCGGTTGACTGTTAGGGGTGTGTTGTCAATATGATAGTTACCAGGGGTGTATGATTTCCTTAAGGATACTATTAGGTACTTTATGGCATCTAATTTTAGTCCATGGCACTGACACAAGTTATTTGCCTGTGTCAACCCTTACTGCAGATCATTAGCATCAATGGGGGAATTCTTTGACTGCTTCTAATTTGCAGTCATCTGCAAATTTGATCAGCCAGAGGCCCTTGACATTGACTTTGTCTTCAGAAAAGTAAATTCCAAAAAGAAGCGGTCCCAGGACCAATTTCTGAGGGACTCCACTTGTGACTGGCTTCTTTTTAGAGGTGAACTCATCAGTTCTAACTTTCTGAGTCCTGTCTGTGAGCCATCTGGCTATCCACTGGGTGACAAAAGGGTGTAAGCCTAACCTTTTGAGATTATCATCAATGCCCAAATGGGGTGTCATGTCAAATGTCTCGGCCAGGACAAGGCAGGCAGTGTGAACTGTTTTGCCCTCATCCATTGCCTTTGTGACCTTCTCGAAGAAGCCCACCATGCTGAGTTAGGCATGATCTGCCCTTGATGAAACCAAATTGGGTTGAGTCCAGTGTTTGGAGGTTTCCTATGTCATACCGAATCTCTTGTTTTAATGCCACTCCTACCTTCTCCAACAGCCAAGCCTCGCTGTTGCAGGTCTTCTGTCATGCAGTCAAGCCATCTGTTTACTGGATGCCCTTATTTCCTCTTGCCTTCTTCACATCTCTCCCAAATCTTCTTCACTAGATTATCTTCTGATTTCCTGTGCATGTGCCTGAGCCACCATAATCTGTTCTTTCACCTTCTCTGTAATTGGATCTACTTTGGCTTCTGCTCTTATGACCTCATTTCCTCATCTGTCCCAAGGTGTGTATCCTACCACCCTTCTCAGGCACTTCATCTTCATCACCTCTAGCTTCCTCAACTGCTCTGTCTTTACTGCTCAGGTATTTGCACCATACAGTAGTACCGGTCACACCACTGTTTTGTACACCTTACTTTATGGCTTCTTTGGCATTTTTCTATGACACATTTCCCTCTGACAGGTTTTACCAGTTGGTTGCAGTCCCTCTGATTTTTGACCCCCTCCTTCAGACTTTCCCCATCCCTCCATGATACTTAAAACTGTTAACTTATTCAACTATTTCCCTTCTATCTCAATTTTCAGCAGGAATAAAATTATAGGCCTTTGGACACTGTATAATAAATGCTCTGGCAGTGCTTACAACTGGGATCTTTTTGATAGGGGGTATAATATTAAATATTTCAGAAATTGTCTACTTATTTATGTAAGCTGTTTGGAGACCTTGTGTATTACATTTTGTGCTCTCCTTTGTGTGGCAATTGCACATAGATTTAATTTTTCAGTGTTTGTTGACTGCTGTTGAATAGTTTGGGAGGAAATCATATAGAAGTTGTGTAACATACAATACCATTCATTGAATGTCTCAGCAACATGCAGGGTAGACTATGATTCAGGGAAACAGGCTACACAAGAAAATCACACAACAGTCATAGCAGTTTCTCACAAAGAATAGCAATTGTCAAAAATCACACTATTTAATGGTGATTTATTTTTGTACGACTATCATATATGTAGATTGTGACTTGAAGTCATAAATAAATGTTTGGAACTCAGTGATTCCCAAGCAGAAATAAATTAATTGTAAGCAAATCTTAGGAGTCCTTAGGGTCATTGTATGTGCATCTTGGGAGTACTTAGGATAATTGTATGTGAGTGTTGGGAGTACTTAGGATCATTGTATGTGAGTGTTGGGAGTACTTAGGATCATTGTATGTGAGTGTTGGGAGTACTTACATTCTGTGTATGCAAGTCAACAATAATGTAATGTAATAATGCAATGCAACTACTTCCTGAGGAAAGTTGTTGTGTGCTTCTACCCCAATCGGTAAAAAAATGTTTCTTTTACATCTCCCCAAGGCATTCATTACTATATTACATGATCATGTTATCTTTCAGTTAGTCTATTACAAATACAGCAATATTGGGGAGATATGGCTGCATTCACATTTAATTCTGGTTAATTGGGTAAGACACATATTTTTGATTGCATTACAAAACAATTTATGCTTGGACAATGCACAATACAAAAGCTGTGGACATTTTAACATATTGTCAATTCCAAAAGAATCATTTAAGTTAAAGTATGCAAATGAAGAAAGACACTAGCATATTGTGATAACATGTAGACTACACGTGATTCCATAAAGCTTTGACCCCTCACAGCACCCATATAAGGCATGAGTAAATATTAGTAGAGCAATATTTATTTTATTTTTTATTTTTTACATTTGTTAACCAGGGGTGTCTGACTGAACCAAAAAGGCCCTTTTGCAGCAGAGTCCTGGGAAGAAAAGCTCCACATAGAAAAACTACAGATACATTTAGATATTTAGACATGATCAGTATACACACAAATTACAATATACATGTTTTTACAGTGGTATGCAACACATCAGCAGTTACAGTAGAAAGAACAAACAAGAAAATATTAATTTAAAAATAAAGGTAATTAATAGATTTGTGGTGTACAGCTGAAATTTGGAACATAGGTAGAATACATACATTGTACATTAGCCAGTGTTTGTGAGTAAGACTGAAAACTATTGTCAAGTACTCTAGGTTCAGTATGTGTACCTTATCCACTTTCACTAGCCTGGGGAGCAGTCATAGCACTGCCAACTTTGCTTGAGATGTTGCCTAATGATGTTTTTAAAGGAAGCTTTGGCCGATATGTTTTGTATGCTAGTGGGGAGACAGTTCCATTTTTTAGCCACTGAACTACTATATAGTGTGTCTCCAAAGCTATTGTAGCTGTTGGTGACTTCTAGTAGTAGTTTGCTTAATGATCTAAGAGGCCTTTTGGCTAACTGATGTTGTACTATGTTTTTGAGGGCAGGACACTTATTGGGGAGGTAATAGATAGAATGACAGAGGCAGAGCTGATTGTAGGTTAGGAGGTTGGGCAGTTCAAGCCAGTGGAGCTGTCTCAAAGCAGTACAGTGATGAGTTCTATATGAGCAATTTTCAGCAAAGCGGGCAATTCTGTTATAGCAGGCTTCCATTTTGCTTAGTTCAGTTTTGTTGAGATTAGTCAGAATGGGAGATGCATAGAGTAGGGTGGATAGAAGTTGGGAGTGAGCAATGGCTGATCTTGTGTTGTTGGTAAGAAATGGTTTGATACGGTAGAGTGATCCCAGTTTGGTATGTAAAGTTGAGATGCCTATCAAATTTTAGGTGGGAGTCTATGGTTATTCCCAATAGCTTATCCTGTGCCACTGGAGCAATTGGAGTAGCATTTGTGGAGTAGATAGTGAATTGACTGTTATCAGTGTTTTTGTTAGAACTGGTTATAATAATACGCTGAGTTTTCTTTGGATTGAAGATAAGTTGGGTTTTGGTAAGGTAGTTTTTAACGTCAGGGAATGCTGGTTAAGTTGTTTGCAGGAGGGTGGGAATGTTTTGTGCAGCACAGATTAAGGTAGTATCATCTGCATATTGAATGATAGATGCATGCTGTGTGGAGGTGTGGAGGTTATTTGTGAAGACTGTGAATAGTAGTGGTCCTAAGATAGAACCCTGTGGGACTCCTGTAGTTATGGGCAGCTGAGAAGAGGGAGAATTTTCCCATTTTACAACTTGGTACCTGCCAGTTAAGTAGCTTTGGAACCAGGTAAGAGTGGAATTTGGTAGGTGATATTGGTTTAGTTTGTTTAGCAAGATTTGGTGCGAGAATGTGTCAAATGCTTTGGACATATCCAAAAAAAGAGTTGACACATGCAGGCCTTCATTTTTGAGATGGTTTACTGTGTCTGTGAAGCAGAGGAGGGCTGTAGTGGTACTATGGGCAGATCTGAAAACATGCTGAGTAGGTGACAGGATGTTGCTGTCTAGGAGATATTTTAGCACCTGGGTATGGATGCAGTTTTCTAGGATTTTGGTCAGGGGGGAGAGTAAAGCAATGGGTCTGTAGTTATTAAGTTCAGTGGAGGTCCCACCTTTATAAATGGGTGTAACATAGAATATTTTCTAGAGTTTGGGCACATAGTTTTCAACAATTGATCTGTTTATGAGAGTGGAGATTGGGATAGCAATAGCATCTGCTGCGAGTTTCAAGAAATAGCTGAGGAGTAGGTTGGCTGCTGTTGATGAGGTTTTTAGTTTGTAGAGCATGCTTTTGATTGAAGTGGTGGAAACTGTTTTGAGGGTAAAGCTTGTATTAGTGTTATTTGTGTTGGGGGGATAGTGAGGGTAGGAACTGTCCTGTGATACTAAGCATAGAATTGAGTTCACAAAGTGGGAGTTGAACTGGGTTTCAATGGGAACTTTAGTGTCAGGGGTGGTTGGTTTGGGGGGTAGCCTTTTGGGTGGATTTTAGTAGCTGGTTTGCATTTTTCCAAAGTTTTGGGGGGTTGTGTTGGTATTTAGTTTGTAATATCATGTAGTAGGAATTTTTGTCCAGCCTAATGCATTTTTTTGCACGGTTGCGCAGTTCTTGGCACTTAGTTAGGCTTTGTGTTTCTTTGTTTTTTTGATAGTAAAGCCAGGCAGTGTCTCTGGACTTGAGGATTTGTTTGGTTTATTTACCGAGCCAGGGGTTTGTAGAGGTTCTAACCTTGATTTTGTGCAATGGAGCGACAGTGTCTAAGTGTTGTAGAAATGTTTTGTTGAAATATGCTACAGCCTGGTCAAGTGGGAGGGTTTTTAGAGGGGTCTAGTCACAGTTACAGAGTAAAGTATTGAGGACCTCAGGAGAGAATTTTTTTGTGTTTCTAGTGGATTTATAGTTAGTGGTTTTGCATATGCTTGTTCTACTACGTATAAGGTATATTATGTTGTGGTCACTTAAGGTGTCTGGGAGACTGCCTGTGTGGGGGTACAATGTGGGGTTGTTAGCTAGGACCCAGTCAAGGATGGATTCCCTTTTAGATTTTTTATCACATCTAGTTGGAATTTGGACTAGCTGCTGGTAGCCATGTAGATTTATTAGATTACTTGGTGGTTGTGATATACAGGTGAACTAATCTCGGTTGAAATCCTCCAGAGTAAGGGTTTCATGTGAGTATGTGGAAGAACACCAGGATAAGAAGTCTTCAAAGCTAGCAGGTGTATTACCAGATGGAATATAGATCACAATTGTGGTGATTACCTTTTTAGGGTGAAGTTGAAGTTGTGAGATAAGTATGTCCCAATTATTGGGGGAGAGGTAGGAGTTTGATTTGGACTTATACAGTAAAGCAGTTCCACCCCTTTTACAAACTGGTCTGTCTTGTCTAATGATATGGTAGCTGGTAGGGAGAACTGAGTTAGCTATGATTTTAGTTAGCCAGATTTCTGTTAAAGCAACTATGTCTGGGGAGCAGTGTGCTTTTGTGGCCTGGAGTTCAGGTATTTTATTTTTGATACTTCTAATATTAATATTTAGCATTATAAGATGGTTGGTTTTGCTGCTGTTGTTGATTTGCCCAGGGATGAAGATAGTGGTGGTGTTATATTCTGACATTTGTGTTGGAGCAGTTTGTGTTAGACAGGATAGATTTGGGCCTGGATTGGGGTGGATATCCCCACTTATGGTGAGCCTGGTGTTAAAATGGTGATACCAATGTTGGAGTTTGGTGATGAGTGTGAGAAAGTATTGTGTTTTTTTGGAGTAGGAATGAGAGCATATGTGTTTAGTTCTGAATTGGTCTGTTATGTAATTCTTGAACAATTGTGAGCAGATATTATTACAATGTGCGGTGTCTGTATATCAGAGTGCATAATATAGTGTTGTGCTACTAAGTTTAGGAATATTGCTAGAGTGATAACTTGTGGAGTTATAAATAATTATGAGAAGACAGACTAGACTTAGTTGTGTGATAGTCATGGTTATAAAGTTTAAGTTGGTTCTAGGTGGGGGTCTGGATAGGAATTATAGGGTAGCAGTATATGTGGATGGGTAAGTAGTGTGAGGTCATGTAATAATGCCTAGCGGGAATGAGAGTGGTTGAGAGTATTTTGTGGTATAGCAAGTTGGTGTGGTGTAATGTGATCTGACTTGAGGAGCTGTGATTGGTGGAGGTGATGTGAGGTTGAGCTGTAAGTGTGGCTGTGATTACTATAAATGTAGAGGTAGTGAGGGCAGGGGAGCGGAGAGAGCCCACCAAGACAAGAGTGATGGGCAGCAAAAAGTAAGTGTTACTTTACAAATCTGAATACTTTAAACAAATTACAGAGGTCTAATGGCTTACCAGCAAGCAGAAAGTGTTACTTTATAAATCTGAACACTTTAAACAAATTCCTGAGGAATAATGGCTTACCAGCAAGCAGAATTCAATTGCTAAAGAGCACTTGTGTCCTGGTGGGAGACTAGTAATTTAAAGATGACTCCATGTTCAGCAGGATTCTAATATAGACTTAGTATTGGGGGAGGGGGATAGCACAAGGGGTGTAAACCATGTGGAATGCAAAGAAACCAGCAAACCCAGAGAGGCAATCAGTGGAAATCTATCAGTGAAGGCCTCAGAGGGGGTAAGTAATAATTCAAACTCTACCTGTAAAGTGAAGGAGGGAAGAGACAGCAAAGTTTATTAAGGCTGGGAGTGTGTCTTCACATTGACTTGCTTATTAGTAGCCAGTTTGTGCACAGATTAGAGTAGGGAGATACATTAGCAATGAAGGGGAATGTATAGAGATGCAAATAAACAGGTGGGCCTCAAGTGATACAAACTAAGGCAGAAAGCACTGAGAGGGCTGCTTGATGGTTAATTTAATCACATGTGGGCCTCAAGTGATACAAACTAAGGCAGAAAGCACTGAGAGGGCTGCTTGATGGCTAATTTAATCACAGAGTTCTGAATGAAATGTATACTGTCTACTGGACAGTTAGGATTACTGCACTAGCTGGGGGGGGGGTGACACAAGGCTACAACAGTCAGTTTTATTAGCATGCTGAGAACTACTAAGAAATACTGCCAATGTTATAGCTTCACTCTCATAAAACATACAAGTAGAATGCCTGGGTGGACTAACCCTGCTCTTGAGGCTCAAAATGTATATCCTTGTTTAGTTTTGCAGTACTGATTCCTTCTTATACTATATGGGTGGGGTGGTACCCGCAGACTGCAGAGTTGCTTGAGTGTGCTCCTGCTCTTGAGGCTCAAAATGTATATCCTTATTTAGTTTTGCAGTACTAATTCCTTCTTATACTGTATGGGTGGGGTGGTAGCCGCAGACTGCAGAGTTGCTTGGATACAGAATTTTAGGCAGATGGCAAAAAACTGAATTAGATCTATGCTTTCATTCATGGCAGCAACTGCCCTGCAGGCAAATATGCTGATGGTAGAGGAGCTGTTACCAACTTCTGAATACTCTGCAGCAGGAAAACCCCAACTAGGTGTCACCAGTGTCTCCTGCAGTGTAATCTGTCTGACCATGAGTAATTTAATTGGTGTCAACTGAAGATAGAGTAGGTACCGGCTTAGAGTTGCAACCTGATTAGTTTTGAATGGGTTATTTATGGACTGTTGACTTGCAGCCTGCTGCTTGCATTAAATGTGAGCAGAAAAGGAAACATCCTAGTTTGTCTGTAATACTTTAAATGTTTCCTTTTCTTTCACAGTAGACAGGTATTCACGGCATGGCAATGTGCTAGTGATAAGAAACGTGACATACTATAGGTATGACAGATATGCAGAGACATATGGTACACTTGTCATGACAATAGCAACCCAGGGGACTTTGACATACACATAACCTGTTGCTTCAGACACCACCTCTGTACATAAATCTCATATGTTTTACCACACTTGTAATGACATTCATCATCTGTAAATGCAGCAGCCCTTGCGACCAAACCACACCAACCATAGGTGAATCCAGTATTACCCACACCCAGCCATGGGTTATTGCTATAAGAACCACCTATGCTGAAGAAATGCTGATTTTGTATTTTGTATGTGTAGATAACTTAGCCATATTAGATTCACTTTTGTGATTCTCACGATGATGCTGTCATGTTCAGAATAAAACCTATTTGCCACAGTGAGTTATGTATGATTTATGTCTCCAAGGATTTAATTTGAGACAAACTACAGTCAGACATTTTCAAGTAGAAGCTGTTGACTACCATGCCAAGCTTCAGAAAAACTATGAAATTTCTTTACGTGCTTTTGTAGTTCTTCTAAGAATTTGGAAGTACAGATCAGGGTAGCATCATCAGCATATTATACAATGGCGGCATATTTACCAGTGATGTGAAAGTTATGAAAATATTGAAAACTAGATGGAGTATGGAACATTGGAGAATACCTACTGATATAAGGAAAAAGAAGAGATGTGATTTTTCCATTTTAATGCTTGATGCCTAATGGACAGGTAGCTTTCAGACCAGGACAGTGAGCTATTAAGAACCATAGGAAGGATAGTTGCAAATTAATTTTCACTGGGAAACTGTGTCAAAGGCTTCTGATAGAACAAATTATATCATAAATTAGGTTAACTGTATTTCTATTTTGATTTATGCAAGGTGAAACTGAGAAGGCTAAAGTTGTACTGTAAAAGGGCCCAAAAATATGTTGTGTGGGAAATATCAGGTTATTTTCAGTGATAAGCTAAATTAGCTGAGATTGGATGATTTATTTTTTTTAGTATTTCAGATAGGGATGAAATAATTGCTGTTGGTCTGGAGCTGGTAAAATTTGTTGAGGAGCCATCTTTGTGTAAAGATAGTATGAATGATTTTTTCCACAGGTTAGGGGCATAGTTTTCAGTTATGGAATGGTTAATAAAAATGGAGACAGGATAAGCTAATACATCATGAAATTTTGATGAATGCTTTGTGGAGACTATCACTCTGCCAGAGTGTAGGGTTTCATTTTAAAAAAGTATGTTTTATATCTTTCAGTTGGGAACTGGTTGAAAGGAGAGGGTTTTAGAGTGTTAGGAGGTTGAGTCAGATTGTAAGTGATGAGTATTAAATTGTTTATCATTTTGTGGATCTAGAAGGGGGTGGTTTGGAGGCATGGACAGAATTTAGTAGCTTGTTAATTGAAGACCAGAAAACTCTGTAATTGTTTTGTGATGAATTTTGGTAATTTATGTGATATGTTTTTTTGTCTAATCCTATTTTTGGCCATGTTTCTTAGATGGATGAAGGCCTGAAGGTTTGCTTTGGTGTCAGTATTTTCCATGCCTTCCATGCTTTATCTCTCTGTTATATTAGTTGTTTGGTTTGTGTGGAAAGGAAAGCCAAGGAGCAGAAACAGCTCTTACTGTTTTGAATCTAATGGGAGCGTAATCATTCAGAATATTTAAGAATGTTATATTGAAGAGATATACAGCTTCATCAATAAAGAACGTTAGCAATGGCCTCCAGCGGAAGGACTTTAGGGTTTTGATGAAGAGATCTTTCTGGAAGGAAGACAACTTCTATATTTGGCTGTAGTGATACTGTTTGTGAATGGAGTTAGGATATTCATTGGGAAAGTAAATAGGTGGTCGCTTAAGGTGTCAGGGAGATTGCCACTAGTTTTGCGTTTGTATGGGGTATTACTGCGTATCCAACCAGGATGGACATTGATATCACTAATCTTATTATAGCGGGTTGGCATAGAGATAAATTGAGTGAAACCACATATGTTTATGGAAGTACTTGATGAGTCATTGTACAGTGTTAGGTAATCAATACTGAAATCACCTAATATTTATTTATTTATTAATTCATTAACATTTGATTACTGGGAAAGTCTGAATAGATAGGAGCCCACTTTCAGTGGAAGCTTGGGGGAAATAATGCTCCAAAGTATTACAAAACATTTTAAGAAAAATAATTGTACAATCTTTAAAATCAATATAAAAATCAACTACAGTTTAAATAATTATACCAAATTAGACATAATATGAAAACATTGGTTAAGAACAGATACAAGTTATATGACAATGATTTAATATTTAGAGAATTTTTAGATTGTTTATAGAGAAATTAAAGGTAAGTTGGTAAAATAAAAACTGGAATTGCAATATGAAGTAAGAAAAAGGTAGGGTTGTGGTATATTTAAGCAATAACCGATGATTGGGCGATGGGTATATTGAGTATTTACCCAAGGTTTGCGTGGTTTGATCACAAAGGTGAAGCCCAAGTGATTAAACAAAGCCAGCCATGGGTAAATCCTCATATACTCACACCCACTAGTTGGTTTTTGCTTTTATACAACAACAATATTTAAGAAATAAATTGCTTACTTTTCTTAAGTAATGTCTCTGTATAACAGCACTGTAGTATTCCTCCATGTTGTTTCCTCATTCTTGCGCATTTGTTGATGTACTGCGCATGTGTATGAGACTTACGTTCCCATGCTTGCACAGTACATCAGTGCTGTTAAAAACAAGCAATGGAGAAAGGAAGATCACCATTTTTTAACTATAAAATTTGGACAGTTTAAAAATATGAGAGAGACAGGGCAGAAATAAAAGAAAAATCAGGTATGTTTCTTTAGTTTTGCAGAACGTACCTTGCTTTTGCTCTGCCCTCCATGCATACCTCTCAACCTCTTAGATCAAGAAATGTGGAGAAAGCCTTACATAATTAAGGACAAAGACCCCAAGATAGGGACCGATTGTAAATGTTCCTCTTATAAACTTAGAAAGCTGCTAGAATAATCAGATTTATATTATTGTACATTGTCTGAGGGATAAAAAGACAGAAACTGAAATGTGTGTCATTATTTTGTGACTTCACTCTTCATGTGCTAGAAAACCACAAATCTTATGAGGAACATACCAAAAATATGGTGTAAAAGTCTGGACATTATGTGAAACTCTGGACAGCTGAGACATATTCCTCAGTAGCATATACCAATAGAAGAAAGTCTAGCTGTTCAATAGTACTTCAGTGACCGGACCTTTTTCTATTGGTATGTGCTTGATTTGCAACAGACATACTGGTTGGGCTGACCAAGCAGTACACAAGTTTTTGAATAGTATTGAGCTATCGTTATATAATTAGAAATCCAGGAGAGAGAAATTTATAGAAATAAGGAAGTGAGTGAAAAAGGGAGAGTAAGAAGGTGTAAAGGTGAACAGGTATTAGTTCACTTTTAAGGATATCAATTTATCCAGGTGTTGAGCAAGATCAAAGCCAGTTTTTGGCTAAGAAGTCTTTCAGAATTGTTTTGAAGGATGTCAGGGAGGGTACTGACCTGATGGATTCAGGTAAGGAGTTCTTGGCCTTAGCAATATGGCCAGCAGATCTGATAGGTTTGTAGATAGACAAGAGTTTTTGGTCATTGGATCATAATGACCAACTAGGAACATAGCTATGTAGAATGTTATTTAGTGTTGGACAAGCAGATGAATGCTGGATAATTTTATAGATGATAAGAAGTTACCATGAGGTAGTTCTAACCAATTTGGGCTTTTTAGTGCTATACAGTGGTGGATTCTGAAAGGGGTATTTAGTGCAAATTTAGAACGTTGTTATAACATTGTTTAGGTTTTGATTTTTGTGATGCCTGAAGGGTAGTGAGGATGGGAGTGCCATAAAGAAGTGTGGGGAAGAGATAAGTAGTGGCAAATGTAGCTTTAGTGGCATTGGTGAGAAAGTTTTTTGCTCTATAAAGCATCCCTAGTGTTTGATGAGTTTTTCATATTCAATTTTGTATATGCAGTTTGAATTTAAAATTATCATCCACTTTTATCCCTAATAATTTGTTACAAGAAATGACTTCGGTGGTTGTATAATCAACAGAGAGGACTTTAAAGTTTGTTTTTTCATGAGAGTGGGTTTGGGGGAAAAGTAGTTTTTGGTTTTTTTTTGTTTGTTTTTTTTTTTAGGGTTAAGCATGAGTTATGAATTACAAAGCCATGTTTCAGTGACTTTTTAAACTTCCTGAGTAATTTTTTGGAGGTGTGCCATGCTGTCAGATAGGTTGTGGAAATGAGTGTGGAGTCATGTACATACTGTATTATAGAGGCCTGTTGTGTGGATGGTGAGAATGTTAACGAGGAAATGACCAAGGATAGAGCCTTGTGGTACACTGATGGTCACTGGGAGGTATGGAGAGAAGATGCGGTGCCATTTTACTAACTGATACCTATCTGATAGGTAGCTTTTGAACCACAGAAGGCTGGGCTCAGAGAGATCTAATGAGGACATTTGAAGTAGAAGTTTGCTGTGATGAACTCTTTCAAAAGCTTAGGCAATTATAAAAATAAGGAGGAGACTAGTTTGCCGCTATCTCTAACTTCATTGACAGTATCTATACAAGTTAGAAGTGCATTGTTATTACTGTGGGAAGGATGGAAGCCATGTTGTGTGGGGAAAGGAGTTCTTCCTGCTGGAGATATTTTAGCAATTGTTTTTTAATACATTTTTCAAGCATTTTTGAGAGGAGAGATACGATTGCTATAGGTCTAAAGTTAATAATATCTGTTGAATTTCCTCCTTTGTGCAGAGGGATTATGTTTTACTTTTTCCTGAGAGAGGGAATGTGGGATTCCTGGAATGCCCTAATTATAAAGATTGATACAGGACAGGTAATGCTGTCAGCTCCTGTTTTAATGTACTTGCTTGGAAGGTCATCAGCTGAAGCAGAGCATGGTTTGAGTTTAAGAGTAGTTTTATATATAGGATGTATTGTCATTGTACAATAGCCTGTGGTCACTACATCCATCCACGATACTGTAGGAGCTATGCCACAACGCCCAATTCCCAAATGTTTTCACCAAGAATTTTGTCATTGTACAATATCCTCTGTTCACTACATCTGACCCTGATGCTGCAGGAACTCTGCCACACGGCCCAACTCTCAAATGTTTTCACTGACAATTTTGTCATTGTACAATGTAAGCAAATTTAACTTGAAGATCCTTGCTGTGTATTAACTTAAAACTAGTCAAATGTGTGCCTGCCTGTGCTGAACATTGGCTTTAACACCCTCCACTCCAAAAGAGTTGTCATTGCACTCTAAGGACCACTTGCTGTAATGTAATGTAATGTCAGTTGATGGTGTTTGGTTAATTTCATGAATGTTCTCTACATGATGGTTTTATATTGTGCTTTTTAGTGTAGTGCTGAGTTATGATAACTTGCTCTATATATTCACTGTATTACTGTGGTTCTCTGTCATTATACCTCCTGCTAACCTACTTTGAGCTTACATTCATAAACTTTCTTACCTTCTCTCTACTCATATACTTTCCCCTTTTTCACTTTTTCTGACTCACTGTGGCCCTTCTTCCATCTCTTTTTATAATAAGTATTAACTGTATTGCCTCAATATGTCAGTTTAGTATTTTTCTCTTTTCTTTCCTTTCAGAGCCCGTGGTCACAACATCCATCCCAGATATTGCAAGAGCTCTGACACAAGACCCAACTCCCAAATGTTTTCACTGAAAATTTTGTCATTATGCAATGTAAGCAAATTTAACTTGAACAACCTTGCTGTTTATTAACTTTAACTAGTCAAATATGTGCCTGCCTTTGCAGGAAATTGGCTTTAACATCCCCTCCCCTCTCCTCCAAAAGAGTTGTCCTTGCACTCTAAGGATCACTTACTAAGTTGGCCACTGTCCTTTCTCTTGACCAATAGATTACACTGTATATGGCAGTTACTTTGTCACTCTAGCTTCCAGATTTCTGCATTCAGGAAACAAAAGAAAACCTGTTCTGCTCTGTACCTCTCTGTTAATTGCTTTGTACTGTTTTAAACTGATTACTTTCTGTTATAATTTGACATGAGGGTGGAAGCCTGCTACACTCAGCTTCACTTTTCTCCCCTACCCTACTCCCAATTCTCACCCACCTCCTCTTACTCTATTATACTTAACACATACACTTTTCACTTGTTACTCTTATTCCCTAACCCTTCCAAGCAGCTTTACTATTATCTTACAAACATTCCTGTTTCTCTTTACCTAATTCCCAACTTCCATTTAATCTTTTAGCACCATTCCCAATGACCTTTCTCCCACTCATATTGCCTTGTACTTTATTCATTCATAGTCACACCCCTCCTAACAGCACCAATATATTCTACATTGTATCTTCAACTTTTCCCAAATAATCCCTCACTCCTTCCTATTATAACTACATCCCCATACTGTAGCTTTTTAAACCCCTCTATTCTTCACATTCTAGAGAAGATACTCAGACAAACTAACTCTCTTCCTTTATAGAAAATACCTCTTTCCTACCTACTCTCTACCAGCTTCCAAACTCCACCACCACTAAATATCCTTCTTCCCTGTGGCTTCTTTTCCCTTTTTGATACCTACTTCCCCACTACAGATAACAATAACATACAGATCCCTTTACTTAATCATGCTACTTCACAACTTATCCTGTATTTTACTCCTCTTATTTGGCCATCTCTCATCCCAGCATGACTGTATAATACCTCTCAGCATTTCTCCAACTCCATACCAACCGCCTATTCATACTTCCTCCCTATGCTCTCCACATATCACACCAACTCTATTTAATGATGTCCCTCACCTTTACTCCAAATATAGACTGATTAACTTCATATCTACTCAAACCAAAACAAAATTAAGTGGAGAAATGCTATCCAAAAAAAGCAAGTATCAGTAATTCACCAATATATTAAAATTCTTCTAGGAGGAAACATTCACTCTAATCCTGCCCCTACCTATCACAATGAACATCAAGACAATTCTCTTCCGCACAGTACTCTAACCCTAGAATGGTCAATCTCCAACTCTGCTAATCTAATCTTCACTGCCATCAATGTTAGTAGCAAAATCACTAAACTACATGCCTGGATTACCCAATATACTCCTGATATTTTTGCTGTAACTGAAACCTGGCTTAAACCCCGGATAAACAACCCCAAAATGACACCTTCCAGCTATAATATCATCTGTAATAACCATATAAAGAGGAAGAGTGGTGGTATTTCTTTAATATTTCTCAACAACTACTACATTTCCCCTTACAAGAAACCAGTGCCGAAATTCAGTTCAGCCGACCCAAACAAATATATATTGCTCTTCATTACACCCCTCCTGGTGACAATACAGCTACACTGGTAGATGTTCTACATTGGATATACATAACAATTCCACAACAAAAATACCATTAGGTGATGTGAATGTCAGTTTGTTGGACATAAACTCTAACTCTTTATATCTAGCATCAATATATTTGTCTTCACACAACTAATTAATAACCCCACACATTTTAACAATTCTAAATTAGAATGGATCCTAGTATCAGACCCTAACAAATGCACCACTACAGGTACAATGTTTGACTCTTTCATTGACCATCTCACAATCAATACAACCAGACATCTCACAAGTCCACATAAACAGCATATTTATAAAATAGTATGTATCCTTTCCAAGTTTAACTCAGAAACTTTCATTACTACCCTATTATCTATTAACTGGAACTTCCTAAAAATCCTCCCCTTAGATGATGCTGAAAATAAATTCAATACAACTTTTCTGAATATCCTAAATTTGCACCTCCTATTTATTTATTTACTGATATTTGTTTACTGGGATAGTCCAACTGGGCCAGTCATAGCCCATTTTCAGTGGAGACCCGGGGAGAAAAGCTCCAAAACATAGAGATATAAGTAATACAATAAAGTTTAAATACAAAGTATACCAAAGGAGAGAAGATGAGTTACAAGAAATACAATAAATTTTTAAATACAAAATGAAACGAGGCATAAATAACAAGCTTGGTATTTTTAGATACTCTGTCTAATAGCAGGTACCTGGAAGAATTTCATAGCATTACAAAAGAAAAAAAAAACATAAGCATTTTTCTGTGTATTCGTCCAGTTGTTGTTTATTTCAAAAGAGCACTAGGGTAAGAGTATTGAAAGTGTAGTTTTTGCTCAAAACAAGAAAAAATAAATAAGAGGACATTGGATATATAAAGGAAAGACAGGACATCAGGATTTAGTGAGGGGAGGTTATGGTTAGCTAGTACATAGAAAGGATGAGTGAGATGTAGGTCAATAAATAAATAAATATTCTTTATTATCCATTAAGTTTTCAATTTTCCACCAGATTTTTGCCTCTCTTCTATTCTCAAAAGTCTTATATAACCTACTGTCCTTTCTCTTTTGGTTAGATCATTTCTCTAATAGTTGAATAATTTTTGTTTGTTTTCCTCTTTTTAACACCTCAGTGTTATATTTAGCAAGTATTTTTAGGAGTCCTCTATATTTCATCCACTTGTTCTCTTCAGTACCATATTTTTGCTTATTTCATCCTAAATCATTCTTTTCTTGCCTACTTGTAATTGTTCCCAGTAGATTGCTTCATTTTCCGTGCATGTCCAATCCTTCAAAATAGTTGTATCTACTCAAGACAAGGATTTACCTAGCCAAATGGGCTATAATTTGAATCCCACTAGGCCCAGGTTTCTCATTTCAAGTTGCTATCTACTAGTTTCCCCTGTAATGCTATATTTTTTTAGTGTATGAATTTTGAGCCAGCTTAATCCAAATATTATCACATATGTCTACATGCCACAGTTCTTCCTATGCAATTACCATCCCTTTCCAGTTTGAAACATACTTATTGTCTTGCAGGTAGCCTTTAATCTCAACTGTGTTGGTGTATGGTAATTCTCCAGGTCCTGCACAGTTATGCCACCCTCACTCTTTGGACTTAACATCATGTCCCACCCTACTCTCAGTCTTCGCCTTTCCCACAGATACCTACTTATTCCCTTTTTAAAATTCAACCATTCCCTTTGTTCTGGTATATGGATAAAAAGCCCATCCTACATATAGTACAAGTAGTATTACAAACAGCTTTACTGACAGTATCTTCAGATCTAGATCTAATTTTATTTTGTCCCACTTCCTTATCATTTTTCTCTAATCTCCTTCCAAGTTTCCTTTGGGGAATTATACTGATTCCTTTGTTATCCATATACCTAGATACTTCAACTGGTAATGTCCCCATAAACTGAGGTATTCATGAATCATTCTACATGACGGAATATAAATTATATTTATTACTTTTGTTTTATCCTCATTTATCTTGAATCCTGCTATTTTCCTAAATTTCCTTAGTATCTCAAATAATCTGTCCATATCCTTGTTGGAGTCTGTCAAAAAATGTATTACATCATCGGCATATGTTGCTAATTTATATTATACATTTTCCCTTCCCAACCCATTTAGTTCTAATTGCCCTATTTTGTTTGATACTGGTTCTATGTAGATAGCAAATAGGAGCGTTCTATGTAGACAGTAAATAGGGAGGGTACTATATAGATAATAAATAGGAGGGTTCTATGTAGATAGTAAGTAGGAGTAGGGATAGTGGACACCCTTGCGTAGTTCTCTTATACTTTGCAGTTTTGAATGATCTGCTGTGGTTGGGGAGATTGGTATATTGGTTAAAGTGTTTACTTCACAGACTCAAGGTACAGGGTTTAATTCTTACATTTGAAAGAAAAGTTGGCCAAGTTTAAAATAGTTCTCAAAGGCAGCCAGCCTAAAACGTACCTATGCAACTATGACAATACTCTCCTATTCACTATAATTCTTTCTCTTGCCCCTTTATATACTACATGCATCATGTGCATCAGTTGCTGGGGGAATCCCATGTCTTTAAATATTTTGTCTAAGCCCATCATCATTTATTTTTTTGTACTTGCACTGCATTGTGATATCAGTCAGTATGCTGTCAAAGTTTTACCTAATTTTTACGGATCCACATCAGTCACTTTGAATTACCTGGGGTAGCACTTTCACTATTGGGGTAGCACTTTCACTCTATGGCTTGCTATTATTGAGGTAAAAGCATTAATGCTGGGAATTAGAACAGTTATTGGTCTAGATGAACCTGAGTTACATGGATCCTTATCTTCCTTTGGAATTAGCTATGTTTAATGTGTCATTCCATGAGTATGGGATTTCCTCACTTTCATAAATTCCATTAAATAATTTCAGCCTAGTTAAGACAGTTTCTTCTTTTTCCTCTTTCCGTACCTCTATAGCGAGCCCATCCCACCCCAAGGTTTTTCTCACTACTTGCTTTCTTAATTGCTGTTGTATTTCCTGCCTTGAAATTGGTTCTGTAAGTTTATTTTGTTCTTCTTGCATTAGTTTGTGAGTATTCAGCTCTGATCCTTGTAATAACACAACCTGCTGTCTTTTTCTGATTGTTCCATATATCGTTCCTCATAAAACTGAATACTTCCCTTATCTTTTCAGGGTCCCTACTATTCCTGCCATTTATGGGTCTCTTATCTTCTTTATAGTTCTTTCTACTTTTTGCTGTCTTAACTTAATTGCTAACTTTTTGTGCAGATTAAGTGCATATGCTAAGTATCTTACCATCATCCCTGCTTGGTTGCTGGTAATTTCTTCCTCATAATGCCCTTTCTAATGTTCTTCTAACTTTACTAGTTCTAAGCTATCAGTTTTGTTTAATGTATCCTTGTTTGTTGTAACTCTTTAAGTCTTGTCGTCTTTCAGCTTTGTAGTTACCTTTTTTCCCAGCACACATTCCTTTCCAGCATCACTGATGTCTCATACTGCTTATCTTTCATTCTTTTCCATACAACTACTTCCTAGCCCTGTTGCTCCTGCATATGCTCCCTTATTATCTGTAATTTTTGTTACAAATTTTTTTACATGAGTTTTTTTTCACCAACCATGTCCTGCTTTCAGTGTCTTACAATATTCTCCAGTGGTGGGAACTCTATTTCAAATTCCACTAGTGCATGGTAGCCTAAGGTAGGTATTGACTCAACTTTACAAAAATTCATGCTCTTCTGATAGATAAATACGATTGAGTCTTGAACAATTTTCATGTTTTCCAGAATAAAATGTAAAGTCCTTATCTCTCTGACTTACAGAACCCACATCACTCCAACTATAAGCCTTATACAATAGTTTAAGAGATTTCCTTCCGTCATTACCCTGTTTGCTCTGGAGCTACCGCTAACATCTGCTCTTTCTGTTATTATATTCCTTTTCCACTAACCATTACAATTCCTTGATGAAATTCAGGTATTTCCTGAATCAGCTGCGTCAGTTCATTCTTTCCTGTTCCTGGAGGAACATATACATTTCCTATCAATATTCTTTTGCTTCCTTAGTAGCCTCTTAAAATTATGTATCTTCCTTTTCTATCTAATTGACCCCTCTTCTAATAACTGTAAGTACTCCTCTTTAACTTTTTATGGTGTTTTGTAACCACCTTAATTAATATTTGCTACAATTTGTCATTTTTTGCTTTCTTTTACTAGGCAATTTATACTCCATATTATCATCTTTATCACTACTGGTCGTTACACTTTATCACTACTGGTCATTACACTTTATCACTACTGGTCGTTACACTTTATCACTATTGGTCGTTATACTTTATCTCCATTAGTTATTATACTTTCTCCGCCTCCTCATGTCTTTTTCTCTCTGAAGAATCCTAATATCCTTCCTTTTCTCCTCGACCCTCCTGCCCTGTATTTTAAACTACACCTTCAGTGTTTTGGTTTTGTTTGTGATGTCATTCTGTAGCAGATGAACAACATACAACAAACTTTTAATTGAAACTTTATGTTTCCTAACTATGTACAGAACTATATGTCCATTCCTTTCAACTTCCATTTCTTACTTTGGCGTACTTCTGACCAATTGCTCAGTTTCAGTGCCTATAGTTAATGCTAACTTGTATTGATGTACCCCCACACACACACACACACACACACTACCTTATAAAGATGTTTCTCTGCTTACTTTCAATTCTCTTAGTTCTAAGTTTGACATCAAATTATCTAGATATTGGATTCCTCTTCTTGCTGTGATTCGCCTCTCTGTATCTTCATGTACTGTTTTATGACATTCACTTAATCTCTTGCTTAGCCTATTTTCTTGTTATGTTGTTTGCCTAGCCTCAGCCATCCCTTCTAGATATTTTTTGTCACTTGCTGTTTTTCTCACCTGCCATCTTGCAGGTTTCTCACTATACTTGTACCCACTTTCTGTTACTTGGTCATGTTCAGTCTATAGCTGAAAAATCCTCTCAATCTCTACATTATTTATGTCAGTATTGCTAAATCTGGGGCCTTACCTTCCCCTGATCTTTATCACCTATATTTTCTTCTTTTTTCTTTCTTTCTGTCTTTCTTTCATTTTTAAATAAAGATTGCAGAAATTATTACAACAGGAAATATAATTATACAAAAATTTATTTTTATACATAATTCCGTTTTTATTCACAAAATCAACAAGAGACAGAAGGTTCCAATTACTGTCTTATTGCTTTTTTAGCATTGTCAAGTCTTGTGTCATTACCTTTATAAATTTTCCTTCAGTGTTACTGTTTCTCTCACTATACAAATTGTATCCTCCATGAGGTACTGTACTGTCAACAACTCAGATGAGGAGCTGGTTCTGTCCCTTGGAACTTGGTTCTTTTCAGCTGTTGAAATACTCAACAGTATCAGTTATTTCTGTAGATTTATCCTCTACCAAGTTCCTAAGTTGTTGCATTGTCTTTTCTTGAATTAAGGTTTACCTTACTCGCTTTGAGTGTTGTTTAATTTTATTTCTGTTTCTCATTTATTTTTGTTTACATAGAAATTTTTTTTAAGGTGAATGAGTTTAAATACTTGGGATCAACAATTCAGAGTAATGGTGAGTGTGGAAGAGAGGTGAAGAAGAGAGTACAGGCAGGGTGGAATGGGTGGAGAAGAGTGTCAGGAGTGATTTGTGACAGACAGGTACCAGTAAGAGCGAAAGGGAAGGTCTACAAGAGGGTAGTGAGACCAGCTATGTTATATGGGTTGGAGACAGTGGCACTGACAAAAAGGCAGGAGTCAGAGCTGGACGTGGCAGAGTTAAAGATGTTAAGACTTGCACTGGGTGCGACAAGGATGGACAGGATTAGGAATCAAAAAGCACAATTAAACCCTTGGCAATAAACTCCTCAGTACTAACTCAGCAAACAAAACAAACTCAGCTACAGTGTACCAGAGCAATAACACGGTAGAGAAAAAAACGACATGAAAACTGCCATATAAAAGAAATATTTAATAAGATAAGTGCTTTCACAAAAGAAATTGCTTCTTCAAATCTCACATAACAAACTATAACATAGATAATATATATCCTAGTCACAATCAAATAACCAATGAGCATAAAGTGCATTATCTGCCTCTAAGGAACATATTAAGTGAGAGTTAATGAATGGTAGTTCACCACCAGGAAAAAAAGTGCTAATCCATGTTTAATAAAATCACATCAGGTATACTAATATGTAAATGTATGTAACTATATATACACATATAAATGTAAATAACAAAATAATAAAGTTAAAATGCATATATCTAAACAAACAATAAAAATAACCAAATTACAAAAAACATTAACGTGAGAAAACAATTGCTTCCTCAGCCTACGTGCTGTAAGAATCAGTTTAATGGACAGGTAATCATTGAGACCTGAGCCAGCATGGGCTCGCAGTCTCAAAATCCATCTAAGTTCCACTTCCTCAGTTCTATTTACTAGATCCCCCTTCCTATGATTAGGAATCAGTATATTAGAGGCTCAAGTCATATCGGATGGTTTGGAGACAAAGCCAGAGCGGCGAGATTACATTGGTGTGGACATGCGCTGAGGAGGGATGTTGTGTATATTGGGAAAAGGATGCTAAGGATGGAGCTGCCAGGTAAGAGGAAAAGAGGAAGGCCTAAGATAAGGTGTATGGATGTGGTGAGAGAGGACATGCAGGTGGTTGGTGTGACAGAATAGGATGCAGAGAACAGGAAGAAATGGAAACCAATGATCCACTGTGGTGACCCCTAACGGGAGCAGCTGAAAGAGAAGAAGGAGAAGGAAGTTTTTTTAGGCCACCTCTCTGCTGGACAGCTTTGTTGTACTGGAGTCTCCCTTCTAAAGCTGCTGGTCCCTCTCATTTTTCCTCTTCATTCTTCTGCTTGCACCTGTCTAATTCTGTGGCTACTTTCTCAGGATCTAAAAAGGACTTTAACCCATCCAGGAAAAAACATCTTTATTTCGGCAGTATAGTTCAGTTTGAAGTGCAACTATAATTGCCTTGAATGTTTAAAAAGATGGAGTAAATTTGCCTCTCCTCAGTCTGGTACCCAAAGAAAAGTCATAGGTTCATAGGTATGTACTAGGCTATTGGCCCTAGGGCCTATATAAGCCTAGCCAAACGGTAGCATGGCTTTTGCCACTAAAGAAAATTATTCATGATCCATGAAGAAACACTGTTATCCTATAAGCAAAATGTTCACTTTCTTCTAAAAAGGTGATGAAAGCTAATTCTTCAGCTGGACGTTTTGAATTTTCCCGGCTATATGGTGTGGAAAGCGTTGACTGGAGCAGGTTGCTGACTATACTCTGTGTGCCCTAAAATAAGAATTTGTTTCTTTGAAGGCTCGGTTGTTCTGTCATAAATAGTCTGCATTCCCTTCCCTTGATTCCTTCTGGGACATTTGTAAACCTAAGATTTTCATGCCTGTTTCAGTCTTCTATTTTCTGGATTTTTGCTTCTGTCTCTTCTTTTGCCACTTATAACTCTGACCACCATATTTGTCTTTCTTTTTCATCTTCCTTTAATTCTATAAGGTTGTCTGAGTGGTCATTTAGTGTGGCTTCCATCTCTTTAGTCTTTTTCTCTGTTTGCTTCATGTAGTTAGTTACAAACTCTCTGATTTTCAAAACCTCTATGTACAGCTTATCAGCCTTTTCTCCTATCTCCTTTATTTCACCTCCATGAAGATGCTTTAAGTGATCAAACTGCTATTCAGCCACTCCTGAGCCTTGGGTTTCAGTTTCGTCTTTGTAACTATCATCCCATCGTCTTTTTTTCAACATTCAAAACCCTTTAAAATCTATTGCTCTTTTGTATTATAGTTTAGAAAGACTACTTGCTTACTTTGTTGTTTAATTCACTTTGTAGGACGGTAACACACTTCTTGCAACTACCTAACTCAGCACCATATTGGAAGCCCAGAGTTCAAGGAAGTTTTGATAGATCACGGCTAATCCAGTTGCATTCCTTTTATGTCTATTAAGCCCTAGGATGTTGCAATGTGAGGGCAGAATTTGTTCAAATTACTGTGGTGTCATGTTTAAGACGGGTTTCAGTTAGAACAGTGATATCTGGAGAGTGTTGCACTATCTAGTCTTGGAATGTAGGTAATTTACGGTGAATGCTATGTATGATTAAGTCATACAGGTGTAAAACTTTTGTGTTTGGGTGATGGCTATTTATAGTGGTGAAGAGGTACCTAGGTTACTTGGGGTCTAAGAATACATGTGAGAGAGCCTGAGTTTGGGTGTACAACACCACTGAATATTATCAAGGGGTAAGGTGAGTAGGGCTTGGAGGGGCCACTGAGTTTTAATAGATGGCTTGGTGAATTGTTTTAGATGAAGTGAGTACTGACTAATGTAGTGCTTCGTTGAAGAAAGTGCAGGGGAGATGCTGAATAAACTAGGGGCTACACTATAGTATGACTTAGTGATGCTGATGTATTTTGTTGAGGAGGTATGAAATGTGAAGTAAGAGATATTTAAATAGGGTAGGGTCATATTAACTATTTTAAAAGTAGAAGGTGAGGATGTAGGAGCAGGTGTGTGAGTAGCATACCTATGAATATAAAATTATTAGAGTGAGAAAAAGAGAAGTAGAAAGAAGTTATAGAAAAGACAAGGTCTAGTGAAAAGGTAACGTTTAGTGAGAGTGGAATAAAAAGATTACTTTTCTTAGTATAATCAAGGGCTGAAAAAGAAATGGAATATTCACTTGTGTAGGGGAGAGATTATAGGTTCATAGGTAGGTCCTAGGCTATCAGCCCAAGGGCCTAAGTAAGCCTAGCCAACAAGTTTCCCTGGTGTAAGCCACCCAAAAAAATTATTTTCCTGTGCCACTGTCGAGCAGAGCCACAGAAGTGATCCACGGCGTGTATTTCCTATTTCCCATCCACTTATCAAGATTTTTCTTGAAGAGTGCTAATGAGAAACTTTGCTTGACATAGATGACAGGAATCTATCCCTCCAGCATGTCCTGTTTATTGTGGTGACAAAGTTTAGTTCCCTAGAGCATGTAGCTCAGAGGGACTGTGATTTCTTTAGGTATAGCATGTCCAACAACTCTGGGTTTGACATAGCTTTATATGTTAGGCAGAGATCACCTCGGAGTAGGCAATATGCTATGGAGTAAAGCTGGAGTTTTTTGGGACGGTCAGTGTAGGGCATCTGTTTGAGGCCAGTAATCCTCTTTGTGAGGTATTTCTGTGGTCTTTCCAGCTGCTGCAGATGTCTTGTGAGGTACATTCCAAAAGGGGCATTGTACTCTATAATGGGTCTAATGAGTTCATAGGTTGGTACTAGGCTATCGGCCCTAGAGCCTATACAAGCCTAGCCATAACAATTCCCTGGCAATTTCTTCCCACACTATTTACTTCCCTGGACCCCTGTCTAGTAGGGCGACTGACATGATCCCCAGGGTGAATTTCCTTTCTCCCATCCAATCATCAAGGTTCCTTTTGAAGAGGGCCAAAGAGGAGCTCTGCTTGACATGTATGGGCAGTCTATTCCAGAGTCTGGGGAGTCCCTGGGTCAGGAACCTATCCTTCCAGTATGTTTTGTTTAGTGTGATGACAAGGTTTAGATCCCTGGAGCATGTGGCTCTGAGGTATTGGGATTTCTTTAAGTGTAGCATGTCCAACAGCTCTGGGTTTGACATGGGCCTGTATGTTAAGCAGAGATCGCCTCGGAGTAGACGATATGCGACAGAGTATAGCTGGAGTTTTTTAGGGTGGTCAGCATAGAGCATCTGCTTTAGACCTGTGATTCTTTTAGTGAGGTTTTTCTGCGGCTTTTCCAGTTGTTGCAGATGTCTTGAGAGGTACATACCAAATGGGGTATTGTATTCTATAACGCGTCTAATGAGGGATGAGTACAGTGGGACAATGACCTCCTTTTTTCTGGATGAAAAGCCCTCAGTGATCAGGTGTGCCACATAGGATTTCCTGACTGTTGTAGCAATGTGGTTTTTGAAGGTGAGACCACTGTCCACCTGTGTCCCTAAGTCTCTTATCACACTTTCGGTGTTTAGTGTACTGCCACCTATGTGGTAATTCACAGGTACATGTTTTTTCCCAAAGGGGATAACTATACATCTCTTGGCATTGAGCTTGAGCCCATGGCTCTGGCAGTAGGCATCTGTTTCTGTAAGGCCCTTTTGTAGAGTATCCACATCATTTGGGGATTCAATAATGGCTCCCAGTTTTCAGTCATCTGCGAACTTTGTTAGCCAGAGTCCCTTAGTGTTGGCCTGTACTTCAGAGAAGTAGATGCCAAACAAGAGAGGTCCCAGGACTGAACCCTGAGGTACTCCACTTGCCACTTGCCTGGAGCTGGATTTGAAGACAGCTACTTTTACAGTTTGGGCTCTGTCAGTGTCGAGTAGAGGGGAATAATGACCTCTTTTTTCCTAGATGAGAACCCTTTTGTGATGAGGTGTGCCATGTAGAAGGATTTCCTGACTACTGTGATGATGTGATTATCAAAGGAGAGACTACTGTCTACCTGGTTCCCCAGGTCTCTTATCACACATTTGGCGTTAAGTAGACTGCTGCCTACAAAGAGGCCATTCCAAGTGGAATCCCTCAGGGGTCGGTTCTTGGACTGCTCCTTTTTGGCATTTACTTCTCTAAAGTCAAGGCCAGTGTCAGTGGACTCTGGTTGACTAAATTTGTAGATGATTGCAAATTAGGAGCTGTCATTGAATCTCACATGGACACAAATGTTCTCCAGGAAGGGCTGACACAGACAAACAACTAGTGTTAGATCCAAAAAACTAAATGCCAAGAAATGCATAATAGTATCCTTTGGGAAGTCATCCACCTCTGGTAACTGTCATTTTGACAACATATTCCTTAGGGCTGACCCAGTAGTCAGGGACTTAGGGACACACATAGACAGTAATCTAGTCTTTGACCATCATGTGTCTACTGTAGTAAGGAAATCATTCTGTGTTTCACAACTGATAAACAAAGATATGGCATTTAGGTCTAAGGAAGTCATTCTGCCACTGTATTCTGCATTCATTAGACCTATCATTGAGTACAATACCCCCTTTGGTATGTACCTAACAAGATGTATTCAACAACTGGAACATCCACAGAGGTTCCTCACTAATAGAATGCAGGCCATAAGTAAAATGTCCTGTGCAGACTACCTCAAGGCTCCATCTCTGTAGTCTGTCTCCTACAGGCTATTGAGTGGATATCTATGTCTGGCATACAGAGCATTGTCAGACCCCACTCTGATGGACCTCCTGCATATCCACAAAACAAACAGCACCAGAATTACCCATTCTAAAGACTTAAACCTTGCCTGTGATTTAAATAAGACCTATTGGAGAGACAGGTATGTATCCCAGAGACTACCCCTTCTCTGGAACAGGCTCACCATCCATGTGAAGCAGAGTTCCTCCCTAACCTAATTCAAGTGTAACACAGGCAGCCTGTAAATGGTTCATATCCCAAGCTCCTGCTTGTAAATGTTTCATCTCCCAAGTCCCAGCTTACACTTAGCAAGGATACCAGAACTTGCCAGAGATTTGGGATGCATAGCTAGGCTTAAAATGGCCCTTGTGATCATTAGCAAAGTAAAGACTTCTAACTTCCTGGGTCCTGTCTGTGAGCAATTTGGCTATCCACTGGCTGACATATGGATTTGTACCTAACCTCTTGAGTTTGTCAACAATGCCAAAATGGGTTATTGTGTTAAATGCTTTGGCCAAGTCAAGATATGCAGTGTGAACCTTTTTGCCCTCATCCATTGCTTTGGTGACCTTCTCAAATGATGAAAGCAAACTAGGTTGGGTCCAGTGTCTGGAGATTTACTATATCATTATTGTTCATTTCCATGATAATTCATTCCATGGCTTTGCATATAAGACTAGTGAGACTTATGGGTCTGTAGTTTCCAAGGTCTGTAGATGGCCCACCTTTGTGCAGCGGAATGACTGTTGCTGTTCTTTATTCATGAGGCATGAAGCCTGTTTGGAGGCTACAGTTAAATAGCAATTCCAGAGGGCCAGATAGGTCATGTTTCATGCAATTTGGAAGGCATCCTGGGATATTGTCTAAGCCCATGGATGCAGTGTTCCTGACCTTAGAGAGTGGATTAAGGACCTGTTCCCTAGTGATAGTGGGGTAATCTATATTTGATGGTAATTCCTGAGTGAAGGTTAAGGGGGAGAGAGGGGTAAAGTTGGAATTGAATTTGTCGGCCAGTAGGTTTGCTATATCTTCTGGCTCAGTATAGGTGGCTCTGTGTACAACAAGCTCTGTACACTGTGTGTTGCCTTTGAGGCTGCGGACATACCTAAAGAATACCTTGTCATTGTCCATGGCCTGGGAAGCCAAATTTATCTCAAATTTGGCTTTGGTAAACTGTATTTGTCTTCTAAGTTGTTTGTTTAGTTTGATGAGAATTCATTTATCCTGCTGGGTGCTGCACCTCCTAATTCTTGCCATGATTTACTTCCTTCTGTTATACAGCCTATGGATTTTTTGATTATGAGGGATGTAAAAGTTAAAATATATGGAGGCAGTCTTTTCTTATTGTAGAGCTAGAGAGGTAGCAGTTTTGTAGATTAAGGAGACAGAAGTTGGATACAGTAGTTTATAGTGAGGAAGGTGAAGCAGGGATTTTTTTAGGAATAGGTCGCTGAATGGGATGAGAGATGGGTGGCAAGAGTTACATATAAAGGGGTATAATTAGTTGTGTATGATGATTGGTTGTTGTAAAGTTATTGGGTGGAGAGGTCAGAGTTTAAATATGTAAGAAAAGTGGGGTGGGTCACAATTGGAGGTAGGGTAATAGAGTGAGATGACCCCAAGTGTAGGGAGAGCAAACAGAGCAGGTCAAGCATACAGGATGACACACATGCTGTTTAAAAAGTAGTCTATTTATATCAGGTGAGCCCTGCTAAGTGTGTGCAATATGTTGATTAACAGAAAAATAGTTGCAGCATGAGTCAGCAAAGGGGAATATATATATATATATATCTTCTTCTTCTTTTGGGGTTTCCTAGTTAGGGGTCGCCACAGCAGATCACCTGTCCGCTCATGACTGACAGTGGAGTTTTACAGTGTCGAGTTGCCAGCCCGGCGCCCAACCTTCCACAGAAGGCACACACACACACACACACACACACACACACACACACACACACACACACAGACAGACACACACACACACACACACACACACACACACACACACACACACACACACACACACACACACACACACACACACACACCTAGGGCCAATTTAGAGTGTCCAATCCACCTATATATATATATGTTATGTGTAACAAAAGAGTGACACTTGATCGGGGCTCATATTGATTTCACCTTCCAGCCAATTAATTAAATATACATTTTTTCATATAATAACAGGTTTTAAAGATTAGTCTTCACATTACTCAAAAACCTACAGTTTGTGGTGGCAGGTGGTTGCAGTATATTTCTTTGGTGAACTGTTGTTGAAAGTGGAAAAAGATCAGGTGTGCCTACTGGTACATGATTCTGGCATCAGGAAGGTTCCTCAGAAGACTTGTATGTCTTATAACTGAGCTATAAGTAGGAAGAAAAAATAGAAAGAAGAGATGTGGATCAGAGGACAATGATGGAGGGAAATTAATTGTAAAGGTATTTATAATGTTCCAAGTTGCTGAAGGAAAGTATGCCACACTGCATCAATACCTCTCAGATTGTTTTCAGCAGTTTAAACAGCTGACCACTTCCAAGAGGTGTAGTGTGTACAGGTAAGCAGGATCAAGCAGACATGTATTTAGAGCAGACAAGATGCATAGGTAATAAATCACAAACAACATCATACAGACAATTCACACACCCGTTAATTCTTTTTTGTTTTACTAATGATAACACTGTTACAGTCCATTGCTTGACAGCCATAAATATCATGAAACTAATAATGAACCACAGCTACAGCAGGGAGCACTGGAACCATAATCAATCTTCCATACAATTATCTCTAAAATAAAGTATTAAGCAAATGGACATCTGCTTCCTAATATTGTAACATGGGCTAAGAAACTTCAAATACAATCATGGTATGAAAATAGAGGCACATCAATTTTGTATTGACTGCAAAATGCTTAAAATGCACACAAAAAATGACTACTGCTGGCAAATGCATGCACAGTTCTTTGGCAGACATTTGTTCTTAAAACAGTTCTTAAAGCAGTTCAGCTTATATTCCATATGTATTCAACATATTTCTCTTCTTGGGTGGTGCAGCACATGCCATTGCTGCTTCACAGCTCATGGCACACCAGTTTGTTTCTTGCATGATATGCCTTCTGTTTTGGAGTCTGCATATCCTCCTTGTAACTATTTGAGTTTCCATTTGGTCTCCCAGGTTCCTCCCACATCACAAAGGTATGCCACAGCTGAACTGGAAGTCCAATACATTGCTGGGGGTCTGCATTTAGTGTGAGAGAACGTGCATTTGTGTGCATCTGCAATGGGCTGGAGACCATCCAGAATTAGTTACTCTGCCCTCTATCCTGAGGCTATGATTCAGTAACCATTAAATTGAAATTTCCCTTCCCAGAACTTAAATCTGTATAAACTTGAATACCTTTACCTTCTTTACATAAGAAATGCCTTTGAATTTATCCATCTCTATAGCTTATTCCCTACATGAGATAATAATGCTAGTGCTATAACATTCCACTCTGTTTCTACAAGCGATTGTATTTAATGCAGCTGTACAAGTAACAGGCTGAGATGGTTGTCTGGAGCTGCCACCTTTAGAAAAAAGCAAACACTAAATGAGATCCGCTCTCCTTGCTCTTCTCTTAGCCTCGCCCATGTTGATAGCTGTATGTGCAATGCTTTTCTTTCAAAATTGCTTCCCATGGAAATGGCATCTTTGAAAAAGCGGCACTGCATTTATTACAATAGTTAAGCAAATACAGAAACTTTCTGCATATTTTAAGTTGCTTTACATGATTCATATGTTTTAGCAGTCAGTATACTTGCTGAAACTATTACAGTACATAAGTATCAAGGTCTCAAAACATCATATTAAAAAAATATATCTTTTATTTGCATCCTGTTCCTTGCAATGTTGACTATACTGTTCATGAATCCAGTTCTTCACGTTTACAGTATTCCTGTTATTAAAGCTGGAAAGGACAGGTTTATTTTTAGTACAGAAATCAGCAAGTTAACTGGACAAGCACATAATTTTATTGTTTTAAAAAGAAGGCTCAGACATTGTAGGCTTTCTGTACTTCTTTTGTGATACAGACATGAAGAACATTGGGTTGATTAGACCAATTGTTTTCTAATGATCACATTTCACATTACCCAGGTTGTCAGTAAAAAAATGAACAAAAGACCAGTCTGATAACAGAACTTAATGGCAAACTAGAAAATGCAAGTAAAAAAAAAAGAAATTATGTACTTACCATAATGTTCCATCTGTGTTGTCAAATCTTCATTCATCCTTGACAGATGGACTCAGTTCCCGATATCGGAACTGACTCGGCGTTACTATAGCTCGTACCAGCCAAAAACTCTTGAGCTTTACCTCTACCCTGACTCCCTCTCTCTCATTTATCTCAGATCCAGTTTGCAGAAATGATATAGAAACATGTAAAGCATATGTACATACACATACTCACACATTTATATGTGTATAAATATATATATATATATATATATATATATATATATATATATATATATATATATATATATATATATGGATCTACCTACATTTTTAAATCGAAAGTATGGTTCATCGAACCGTACTTCCTTGAACTTACTTCCACGAAAGTGCATTCCATCAAAAATGCACTTTCGCGGAATAAAAAAATAAAACCTAACTAAAAAAGTAAAATAACACACTAAACAGTGTTATGCAAGGGGGAATATAGATATATATAGATATATATACAAATATGTACAGAGTCTTGAAAGGTAAGTCAGGAGGAAGCCTTATCTACTGTGCTTAACCCAACAGTATAAAGTCACTTAGATCCGCTCCACCAAAAAAAAACTTTTAGGTCAGGGGATGGAGGGGGGAGTCAAGGATGAATGAAGATTTGACAATGACAACAAAGATGGAACGTCATGGTAAGTACATAACTTCTTCATCTGATGTTGTCAAACTTCATTCCATCCTTGACAGATGGGACAGAGTCCTCAGCTACCTACATTCCTGGGTGGAATCACTGAAGGACATTCCTGAGCACAGTCGAGCTGAAGGACGATCGTCTCCTAGAGACCAGGTCCAATTTGTAATGAGTAATAAAGGTATGCAGAGTAGCCCAGGTAGCTGCTACACATATGTCATCCATTGAAGCTCTGGACTGATGAACAGGTGAAGTAGCAATAGACCTTGTAAAATGTGCTTTGACTGGTTTTGTCAAGGATAAATTATTCATATCATAAATGAATGTAATGCAATCTTTCAGCCACTTGGAAAGAGTAAGTTTGCTGACTGCTTTGCCCAACTTTGCATTAGAGAAAGAAACAAATAATTGGCTGGATTGTCTTATGTCTTTGGTCATGCGAAGACAGATCTGTAGTTGTCTATGGACATCTAAAAGGTGCAAGGCGCTGTCTTATTTATTAGAGTGGTTAGGGAAGAAAGCTGGTAAATCACTGATCTGGTACATGTTTGTCTGTGATACAACCTTGGGTAAGAAGGAAGGGTTAGTTCGCAAAGATACTCTATCTTTGTGGAAAAAATGTAAGGCGGTTCGGATGATAAAGCCTGAATCTCTGAAATCCTTTTGGCAGATGAAATGGCTATCAAAAAGAGTATCTTCCAGGATAAAAACTTTAAGTCACACTCTGTAAGGGTTCAAAGGGAGAATGTGGAAATGCCTGAAGAACTAGGTTCAAGTCCCAAGGAGGTGCCAGGTCCTTGAATGGAGGCTTTAGCATAAGAGTGCCTCTTAGAAATGATTTACAAAGGCTATGAGAGCCTAACGAATGTTCATCCAAGCCATTATGAAAATTTGAAATAGCAGCCAGTTGTATTTTGATAGTGGAAGGAGAATCTCCAGTGTTAATCAGCAAGGCTAAAAAGTCCAGCACATGTTCTATGGCAGCTGTAAAAGGATCTATTTGTTTTTCAAGGGCCTAAAACGTGAATGTCTTCCACTTACTGGTGTACAACTTTCTAGTGGAAGGTTTGTGGGCCGATAAAAGAATGTGGTGTACTGGGGAGGAAATATTTGGATGCCTGGCAATTGATGGAACTGGAGGAACCATGCAGTTAGCTTGAGGTTCAAAATGTTTGGTGAACAAGACTGTTCGGATAGGACAGGAGATCTGGTGCTGAGTCCAGAATCTAGTTCTGTTGAGTTAGGTGAGGCCAAAGAAAGGGGAATCAAATCTGTTGAGGCCAAAAGGGAGCAATGAGGATCCAACCTGCATGCTTTCTGTAAAAATTTTGGAATTAGAGGTATAGGTGGAAAGGCATATAGGAGACCGGAGGGGGGGATCAATCATGGAGAACAGCATCTCATGGTTACTCTCCCAGAGGGGGAATAGGGTGAAGTAGTTACTTCATTTGTTGTTTAGGGGGGATGCGAAAAGATCGCAGCTAGGTTGACCCCAAAGACAGAAAATCATTTTTGCTTCTTTCAGATTTAGTGACTACTTATGAGGCTGAAGGATGCATCTGCTCAGCTTGTCCACAATCACTTTGGAGCTCCCTGGTATGTGCTTTGCGATTAGCGGTGCCCACTGCCACACTCTGAGTACTTCTTGACAAAGGGGGTAAGACTTTGTTCTTCCCTGTTTGTTGATGTACCAAACTACTGACATGTTGTCGGTTTGAATTGCGATAATCCCTTGAGGAAGAGCTGTCTGAAAGGCCTGCAATGAGAGAAGCACCACTCTTATCTCTAGAACATCGATGGGCAAGGTGGCCTCTATAGGGGACCAAGTGTCCTGGACCATCTTACCCAGATAATGTCCCTCCACCCCATCTGGGAGGCATCCATGGTCACTATGGCCATGGGCTCCAGAAAGACAAAGGGACAACCATGAAGAACTTGATGTGAATGCATCCACCAAAGAAGAACTGTCTTGCAATGTTTGGTGATCAGGATTTGTTGTGACAATTGGTGATGAAGTATGGACCACTGGGAGGCTAGTAGCCATTGAAGAATTCTCATGTGAAACCTGGCTAGTGGCACCAGAGTTATAGAAGCTGCCATGGATCCCAGGGCTTGTAAGACTAAATGTGCAGAAACTTTGTTCCTGAGGATTAACTTTTGAACCTGAACTACAATTCTCTGGTGACAATCTTTGGAAAGAGATGCTGTTGTTGTCGGAGTATCCAATACTACCTCTATGATCCCTAAGTTTTGTGCTGGGTTTAAACGTGATTTTTCTAGGTTTACTGTTATCCCCCAGCTCAGCACAAGAGCAGAGGGTGTCATCCTTGGCTATCAGCTGATGCTTGGTTGTAGGGGTTATGAGCCAGTTGTCCAGAAAGGGAAACACATAGATTTCCTGTAGTCTCAAGTGAGGCGCTACTACTGGCATGCATTTGGTGAACACCCTGGGGGCTGTGGTGAGTCCAAAGGGCAGAACTCTGAATTGATAGTGACTGGCTCCTAGTCTGAAGTGGAGGAACTTTCTGTAGCACTTGTCCATCTTTATGTGGTAATACGCATCCTGAAGGTCTGTTGAGCACATCCTATTGTCTTTCTACAGAAAAGGAAGAATACTCTGTACTGTGACCTTCCAGAACTTTGTTTGTTGAACCGATTTGTTCAGCACACTGCGATCCAAATTTTGTCTCCAGTCCCCTGTCTTCTTTGACACTAAAAAGAATCTTGAATGCGTTCTGTATCCTTCTTGGTCTGGTGGGACTTGTTGGATGACCGTTTTGTCCAGCAGGTTTTGGATTTCTTGTACTGCTGCATCCCTGCAACTGGGTGGAACATTGGGGAATTCTGAAATGGGAGAGGCTGAGAAAAGGGAATTGTGTAACCTCTGGATATGATCCGTTGTACCCAGGAATCTGTTCTTATGTCTAACCAGGTGTCTGGGCCACAAGAATAAGCATCTCATGGCTGCCTCCAGAGGAAGACAATTGGGCCTCTCTTCAGAAGCGCTGAAAGAGCTTGCTTGGGAAAGAATCCCTGAAGCCATGGTTTTGCAGACCACCTCTGCCGCAAGGGCAGGATCTCCCATTCTGGTTCCCCCCTCTGCCCCTGAGGCAACTGCCTCCACATGTATCCTGGAAAGGCCCTTGGAGTTTTTGAACCACATTTTACCACTACTCTTCTAGTTCCTGGAAAAGGACCTTTGGTGGGTGGAAAACCATACACCGACAGTAGAAAGGGTTTTACCATCTTTCTCACACTTGGACATTGTTTCTTTCACTTTTGAGCCAAATAAGGATGTTCCATCAAAAGAAGCATTGACGAAAGAAAACATGAATGGTTCTGCAAAATCACACACAAAGGTGCATCCAGGCATGTCTCCTAATGGCTATGCTTGTACCTGTTCCCCTAGATGCCCCTTTGGCTGTATGTGCTATCAGCCTCATGGACGAATTGGACGCAGAGTCTAGGGTGGCTAACTGGGAAGCCACTTCGTCTTGGACTCCCTCAGCTACAGCTCCGGCCAGCATGTCTGATATTTCCTTGATCAGATCCCATTGGAGTCTAGTGAAATGTGCCAAGTAGCTCATGGACCTTATGGCAAAGGTCATTGAAGTGAAGACTCGCTTCCCGAATCTGTCTATAGCCTGGGACTCCCTGATGGGCAGATGGACAGAGGAACTCTCCTCAGCCAGTTCCTTTTAAGTGGTGACTACTATGACCATACCATCAACATCCAGACCCTTGGCCCAAAATTGTTTGTCTTCGGGTGCAGAAAGTATTTTGTCTGGTCTCTCGGGGATGGGCTCAATAAAGTCAGGGGCCTTCCATGCCCGTTGTGAAATCAACTGAGTGAGTTCATCAGGAGGCAAAGTCACTCAAGAGATAAATGGCCAAGTGCCAAATACCTGCAGTTAGACAGACTCCTCAGAGAAAGGGTTTTTGGAATTCCAGCCACCCCTCTGCTTCAGAATGTCCAAGATGTCTCCAAAGGAGACATCTTCAGGGGGAGACAGTGACACCCCTCCCCTTCATTGAAATTTGTATCTTTGTCGACTGATTCCTGGGGAATCCAAGTGCTTCCTCTTGTATTTCTTTTAGTGTGGTACCTCCTCAGGGGGATAATCTGGGAAGATATCGGAGGATGACAGTACCTGTGACTGTGACACCCGAGGCTTCAGCATCCACTGTCCCTGTGGAGAGGCAGGTGGAATAGTAGAACTAGAGGGGGGGACCTGTTCCAATGGGGTAGGCATCAACTGAATCTCTGCTAGAGAAAGGGCCCTCTGCATAGCCTCGAAGGCCGGTCCCCCTGAAGAGTGAGGGGAGCTCGGAACCAAAAAAGACTGCCTCAGGACCAGGGTCACTCCCCACTCCAAAGAACCAAGCCTTGAGGCTGAAGTCAGAGCCAAACTGACTCGAGTTGAAGCTCCATAGGTTCATAGTTTAGTACTAAGCTAACTGCCCTTGTGAGCCATTTTAAGCCTAGCCAATTATCCCTTGTGAGACTCAAACCCTGCACCTTGTGTTTGTAAGGCAAACACCTTAGCCATTAAGCCACCCTCCCAACCCCAAGGAACAGGAATGGCTCCAAAAAGCCTGGAGTCAAGACCTGCTCACTGGAACCGCCAGGGCAGCTATGGCTCTGGGAGGTCTCCAGTTACAAGATAACCAAAGAGATCAGGGTAATTGTCAGCTCCTTAGAAGTGAGCAACTCTGGAGCTGACACTGTTGGTGCTGGGAAAATCAGAACAGAAGACTCTAAGAGCTCCAAGGAGGTTAGAGGAAAAGTAGTCAATGGGCTAAAGGAAGATATTTTGGTACCAAAACCAGAAGAACCTGGCACTGTAGGTGGGCCTGATAGCCCTCTAGAACATAAAATCTTATTCACCAATCACTCCATGTCCAGTTCTGTGAGGCTTTTGGTGGAGCAGGCAGATAAAGTTGAAGAAGACTTAGGCCTCTGCAAAAGCACTTCTGGTAATTCTGCAGCAAAAGGATCAGTTGAAGGAGAGTAAGATGTTCTAGGTCTAACAGTCATAGTCAATAGAACAGAAGCCAAATCCTGTGTCAAGGCCTTTGACATTGAAGGGCTCGCAATTGTAGTCAATGCCAAAACTGAAGTGGTCAGTACCAATGACTCAGAAACAGAGGCTTTCAGTTCCAAGGGAACAGTTGTAACTGAGCTCTTCAACTTTTTGGCTTTCGGAACCAACAGGGAAGTTGGAACCGATGAACTGCGTTTTTTAACTTTGTCAGCAGAAGGAGTAGAGGAGGAAGATGAGATACCTGTTTTAGCTTTATCAGCAGTGGATAAGGCTTCTCCAAAAGCTTATGGCAAAAGTCCTTTTAAAATTAGTTTGTTATGCCTTTCCTCTACAGCACGGTGGCTAAAGGCATGACAAATACTACAATCTTCCTGTAAATGATGATGAACAAGGCAATATACACATAGTGCCTGAAAATCTGACAGGAATTTTATGTCCACACTTCTGGCATTTTTTGAAGCCAGAGGGGACCTTACCCTTCTTAGCCATGACAAGCAGTGAAAAACAGTTATAGAGAAACTGTTAAGGAGGTCTCACTTCACAATGGACAGGGAAAGTGAGAGCAGAAGAGATAATATTTTATATTTAAGATAAAAGACACAAGAGAGAGCGGGAAACTATCAACATTGATAGCGGGGAAGTACACCAATGATAATACTATTAGAAGTGTAAAAAGAAGTAAGACAGAAAAATATAAACAGAAACTGCAAGGAAAGGACAAAACTTTTACCTAAATCTAGAAGTGCTCGGGAGTAACAGCTAGACATGACCGTTTCTGAAAGTGGCAAATGAGATCTAAGGTAACTGCAAGAGACGGATTCTGGATAAAGGTAAAGCTTGAGAGTTTTTGGCAGGCACAAGCTGTAGTAATGGCTGAGTCGGTTCTGTTATCAGAACCGAGCCTATCTGTCAAGAATGAAATGAAGTCTGACAACATCAAATCAATTATTTACAGAAGTGTCTAAGATTTCAGAATGGCTCAAAGTATCTGGCAAGCACTCACTGAAACCAGATTTCCTGGCAGAGACCTTGAATATGTGCCTGTCCTGGTAGGTGCTACCATACTGATGCTTGGCATTTTGCAAGATGTTGATATGATGTTTAAACCTGAGACACTCTGCTGGCTAATTTGGGGCCTCATTTGGAAACAATGATTTCACTAAGGTTCACAGTCACAGTTTCAGGTATGAGAAACCAGATTAATACTTGAACATACATCATCTCTGAGTATGTTATCAGGTTATACTACAGACTTCTGTTGATATACCTGCCTGGTCATCTTGGGACCTTTGTCCACTGACTTCTTCACTGACATCATGCTGTAGCACCTGAGGTAGGTTATCCTGTGTAAATGTAATGCCTGGGTCAGCGATGTGTCATGTGAACTTACTATGGAATGTCTGACAGTTATGGGAACCTACATTTCAATCGAGTTGCTTCCTCTATATCCTGCTGTGATGAACATGCAGCAGGCTTGATATTCTGAATGGGAGTGGTCACCCCTGGCCTTCTGGATGAGATACTCTTGTGGTTTAAACTTTGTGGTTCATTTTTCATTACAGCTTCTGTTGACTTTACTATGAAATACTGAACTAATCCAGTGTAAGGATTTAGAAATATTAATACAATGATCTGCTGTAGTCCGCGGTGGTGGTGCTGCGGTAGCGTTGTTGCCTCACAGTAAGACGCTGTCCGGTTCGATTCTCAGCTAGAGCGTCTTCTGCATGGAGACATGCGTGAATGGGCGTACCTTCGTTGAAGGTTGTGTGTCAGGTCTGGCAAACCAGTACGTAAAAATCAACTGCCAATCATTAGTGGACCAGAGTTCCACTGTGGCGACCCCTAACCGGGAAAAAGCCGAAAGACACAAATACAATGATCTGCTGTCTACACTGGATCAGTTCCTTGTGAAGGATATTGCTGAAAGACCAGCACACCTTATGGCTGCCAATAATAGATCCCAGAACACACACACACGCACGCACATGCACACACGCACACCAAACTTATCTTGGCTAGAGAACTGTGGTTTGACCAACAACTCCTTGAACTACAAAGGCTGGGTTGCAGGGTGAGGTAGAAGGTGGAATGCATGTGGAACAGGATGCATCTGATCAAGTACAAGCAAAGATGGATGATTATTATGCTAAGTACCAGACAGATATTTCACATTAAAAAGACAGTATTCCTATTTCAGGGATCTCTGCTGCACTGAACTCTCCAGCTCTGCCTTTTCAAATTAAAAAGCCTGACTCACTGTTTTGAGAACAGTAACCTCTTTGCTAGATGCAAGGAGGTCATATTTTTCTCACTGTATAAGTACCTTTCCTCTGAAACATCCAGTGAGACTTTAAATAGTTCTGATGTTGATTGCCTTGATGTCTTTCGAACTAATATTAAGTATAATGACTACAAATGCAGTTACAGATATTCATCCAAATTACTGTGGATTGGACTCAAGCATGGATTGACTAATTAAAATTTGTTTGGAGCTTCTGGACCCAATCATTTGTGAAACATAGTGGCTTCTTTGAGATTGTTTTCTTTTTCTTTTTTTAATCTAATTTAAAACAGTCATTTATTATCTTTAGATCTTTGGTGGTTGAAGCATTTTTAGCCCATCTCTAATCTCCATTTTGGTGAAGGTAATTGATAAGATGCTCTATGACCAACTACACTCTTGTCTTGTTTCTCATGACTTTTTGGATGCACGTCATTCAGATTTTATGTGGCTACAGTATTCAGGCCACTTTAATTAGGTTCATAGGTTCATACTAGGCTATCTGCCCTAGGGCATTTATAAGCATAGCCAGAATGTGTTTGGCTTTCGCCACCCATTTTAAATTTATTTTGCTATGCCCTTTTTCGAGGTTAGTATACTGTGCCTCTGTCTAACAGTGACACAGAAGTGATACCCGGGCTAAACCTACAATCTCCCATCCACTCATCAAGATTCCTCTTGAAGAGAGTCAATGAGGGACTCTGCCTAACCTGGACTGGGATTTTATTCCAGAGTGAAGGGAGCCTCTGGGTTATGAATCTGTCCCTCCAGCATGTCCTATTTATTTCAGTGCTGAGGTTCAAGTCTCTCGAGTGCATAGCTCGATGGGATTTGGATTTTCTGAGGTGCAGCATGTCCATTAATTCCGGGTTGAACATGGCTTTATACGTCAGGCACAGATCGCCTCTGAACAGGCGGTATGCCACTGAGTAGAGCTGGAGTTTCTTTAACCGGGCAGCATATTGCATCTGTTTGAGCCCTTTGATCCTCTTGGTGAGGTACTTTTGGGGTCTTTCCAGTTGCTGCAGGTGTCTGGTAAGGTACATCCCAAAAGGGCATTGTACTCAATTATGGGCCTGATGAGGGATGAGTAAAGAGGACACGATGACCTCCCTGATCTAGATGTGAATCCCTTCATGATTAGGTGGGCTATATAAAATGTTTTTCTAACCACTTTGGCCACGTGGTTGTCAAATGGGAGATTGCTATCAACTTGGGTCCCCAGGTCTCTAATTACTTCTTCTGTACTTAATGGATTACCACCTATGTGGAAATTTGTGGGTACTTTGTTTTGCCAAAGGGATGACTATACACTTTTGGCATTTAGCTTGAGGCCATGGCTCTGGCACCAGCTGTCTGTTTCTATGAGGCCCTTTTGGAGGATGCTTGTGTCGGCTGGAGAGTCGATTATGGCGCCCAGTGTGCAGTCATCTGCAAACTTGGTCAGCCACAGTCCTTCCATGTTGGCCTGTACCTCCGAGAAATATATACCGAACAAGAGAGGTCCCAGGACTGAGCCTTGTGGGACACCACTTGTAACTGGTTTGGAGTCTGACATGGCTCCAGCAATTCTAACCATGTGGGTTCTGTCCTTGAGCCAGTTTGCAATCCATCTAGTGACATAGGGGTTTATATTTAAGCTGGTGAGCTTATCTATAATGCCCGAGTGGGGTATTATATCGAAGGCTTTTGCGAGGTCCAGGTAGGCTGTGTGGACCACCTTCCCCTCGTCAATGGCCTTGGTGACTGTTTCAAAGAAATCAACCAGGTTTAAGAGGCAGGATCTGCTCTTAACAAAGCCAAACTGGGTAGGATCCAGTGTCTGTAGGTCCCCAATATCTTTATTTATGAGGTCCATGATGATCCTTTCCATAGCTTTGCAGACCAAGCTAGTCAGGCTTGGTCTGCATTAGGTTAGTGAAGGATTTCCTCTTGGTGAGAGATCAGGGACTGTAATCTGTTTTTGTTTTACATTTAGAGCTTGTCAGCTGAGGTGAAAGATCTTGCTCTAATACTTGATAAAATTCTGACACATAATGTCCAGATGTCAGCATTTATGATGTTCTCCAGCTGAGCACCTGATTCCATCTGTTGAAATGACAGCAGTTATTATTACAGTGGTATTATCTTGTCTCCACTAAATCTGTGTTCTTTTCCAGGGGTTCTTAGATACACAGCATGCTTATCTGCAGCAAGTACAGAATTCTGCAAGAGTCCAGAATTCTACACGGGTTGACTGGCTGTCCCCAGTTATGTCAGGTTACCTTTACCTTGCCCTGCAGGATCTGGTCCAGCTGCAAGTGATGGGTCAGTCTGTTTTAAAACTTCTTTACTTACCAGCATTGGTTCAATTTGTTTTAAAGACTCTTTAGTTATCAAGCGTTTTATAGCCTGGGTCCTACCTGTCTGTTGATACCCTATTTCCCTGATCCTTCACTGATATCATCAGGAAAGAAGCTGCTAAATGTTGCCAGAGCTGGGCAGGAACTATCTTCATATCTTACCCTGTATTCTCTGGAATGAACTGTCACACCCTGCCGCAATGTGCAAAAAATGGAAAAAAAATGGCTTGTGGATGTTTGTACGAATGGATGGACAGATGGAACTACCTTCCCTGATTTGAGCAACTAAGCTTGAGGCCTCATTTTGGAGGTCACTTAGGTATTATCTTTTCAGAAAGTCGGCTTGACTTCCAGTACAGATCTAGATGATGTCATCTTACGAACTGAACTCTTGCACTTATAGGTGGGAATGTTCTGCTATTTTATTTGTGTCTGCACACTTTGGTATTTGTTTGTTTGAGACTGTGCAGTATTTGAGTTTTTAAATATTTGGATAAATATGAAAATGAAATGAAATGCTAAAAAGGACTTGTTTTAATCAGGTATGTGAACTGAGGCTTCATCAAATCTTTTCAGCCATAAGTCATACCACAACAATAAAGATATCTGGATTGTTCAGAGCAGATAGTCAACCACTTGTTTTGGGAGGTGGGAGAAACTAGAGTGCCCAGAGGATACCCATACATACATGGTGAGTCAATGCAAACTCTACACAGATAGTGACCAGAAGTGAATCCCAGACGCAGGAGCTGTTAGGCAGAGATCATAACCACTGGGTATTTAGAATTATAGAAAATAAATCAATGCATTAGGGGCTAGATGTAAAACGTGTACAAGGCAGCATGATATTAGCCTCCACTAAGCTACACAGCTCACCCTTAAAAGCAAGTCACAGGTCAGAAAGAGGTTTGCAAATGAATCTGTCAGAAATAAGTAATTTTCATGTCTGGCATGCTGTGATAAGTCACAAGACATCTTAGCACAGTACTGCTTCATTCAGTGTACGACTGCCTGTAGTAACCTGACATTTAGGAGTATCAGGCTAGAGCATAGCCATAGCAACAACTCAGAGTATGGCTGAGGAGGGTAAATAAAAGTAAATCACAGGATTTGCGACATAGAAATAACTGATTATTGCTATGGCTGAAAAGGGCAGCTATGGCAGCTATAACAACAACAAAGCAAAACTTTTCAGCATGTACTGTCTGCACTAAACTGGACTGATCTGCTAGAAACCTTAGCATGCAGTGAGGAGCTCCACAGCTGCCTAATGTGTGTCTCAGCATTACCTGGACGTTTTTGAATGTTGTGTGTTGTAGGGTATTCATTCTTAACAGCTTGCTAATAGCTGCTTATGCTGGGTGCCCACTAATAGTTTGAATTACATTATTTAGGAACACCCTTAGCTGCAACTACCAGTTGCAGGTAAGGCCATCTTTTAGTGAATCCTAGGCAGTGCTCTCAGGCAGACCGTCAGAGGTAAGCATAGCTGAACTTATTTATTTATTTTTATTTTACATATCTGGTATAAATAAATAACAGGAGGGAACAGTGTTGTATACATGCTAGTATATCCATATTTCAAATCAGTGCTACTGTAGAGATCCATACTTAAATATACACTTTGCATCAGCTTAGGAGTCTAGAAAGTGAGTACCACTTGTAAAAAATCAGTGATGTGAACAATGGAAAAATAGTGAGCTCAGCACAGAAGTGTGAATAAAGTTATTAAGCAGCAGGAGTGGGATAACAAAGGTCAGACTTCAGCAACTGCATATCACTGTAGTGCCACTTTAAAAGGGGCCTCCACATAAATTAACATAATGATGGGTGACAAGGAATGAATAATGGCTGAGAGGAAACAGTTCCAAAAGTACACGTATTCCCCAAGAAAAAAAAAATGATGAATATGTTTGTGCAATATTACCAACAGGTATTTGCATGAAAGACAGATATCAAGAAATTCATTTTGGGCTTACTCGTTTAGACAAAAGTACAGAAGCATATAGCATAGCAGTTCCCAATGTTCCTCAATCTAATTATACAACATGCTACACTCCTGAGTTAACCTTTTCTAGCCTGCTGGAATGTAATTATGTAACTTTAGAATCTGTTCTTGATAGTGGTGGGAAACATTTAAATGGCAGCCCAGGGAATTTGAAAAGTATCAAAATAGCATAATTTGATTCCTGGGCCAGTTTATAAAATGTTGTGTAGTTTTCATGATTTGTTTTGTACTTTTATAAATGAAAGAGTTCTAAGGAGAAGAAGCCCAAGTGAACTGCAGTCCATCTATAAATAGTTAACACTATATACATCTGACCAGACCTGCTGTTAGTTATGAGGGAGATGTTCTGATTCCATGATCAAGGTATATGAGAGACGCTTTGATTCCACAGTCAAGTTATTAGGGAGATAATCTGATTCCAACATCAGAGCAGATTCATTTGGAATAATCTATTAAACTGTTAACACTGTACCCAAGCTTTTAGTGACAGAGGCTGTCTTATTTTATTTTATTTAGGTGGGATGGGTCATAATGTGCATTTTCAACAATGACTGCTACAAACATTAAAATAAGTAAAACAAAATACTTGCACAGAAAATGCAAAGGCGATGCTTAAGATGATATAAAACAATCAAAGCAGTCATGGTAAGTTTATAAATTCAGAATAGCAGAAAATAACATAAAAACTTAGAATTGCCAACTTTGTTTCCTTTTGCTATCTGACCACCAGATTCAAGCACCAGCTCAGGACAGCTAAAGAAATGTTGCAAGTGGATTGGTCATCTTCTGGAAACATTGTAGATTGGATTATGTTAGGCTATTCCAGACACTAGAAAGGTGGCTCGTCAACCTGTTTATTGTTAGTTATAAGTACACTTTGATTCTACTTGTGTTAACATGCACATTAAGGAAGTTTGTAAATGATGTAGGAAGGGGCAGTTAAGGATGATGTATTAGCCTGTGTTGTGTCCAATTACACAGAGGTCAGTAAAGGAAAGAAAAAAAGTGTTTCCACAACAGAGAAACTAACATTGATATGATTGGACAGCTAATTATATTCACAAATAAATGTTCACGTTCTCAACATAGTTAGAAAAATAAGCTCTTTAGTGTAGGGATAGTATCTGACATGACTGACTTTATACTTAATAATAGCGAAAATGTCAGTTCCAGTTGTGCTGTCTGCATGTATCCATGAGATGTTACAAATGGAGTACAGTCTGTACTGCTGACAAAAGGGAATGTAAGAGAATGTAAAGGGCACAAACTAATCAAAAGGAACAGTGAAGTCAAGTTTGCTTTCTCTCATATGGCCACTCAAAGAAATTGTTTATAATGGTATAAATAATTCATTCAGTCTTCTGTTACAGTTCAGACAATTATTATTATTTGTATTTTTAAGCTGAGGAAATAATATAAGCCCAAATAGACATGGAAAAAATAATGATGCTTGACTGCTATGATAACAGATTTTGTGTGATGCTTTGGCACTTATAACTGTATACATGCACACATACACAGATACACACATACACACATATACACATACTAACATTTGTAAAGGGCATGTTGGCAACGATTCAAGAATTCCTGAGTAGTGTAAATGACGTTTCTTTGTCAGTGTGGCAGGAAACTTCCTCACAAGAGAAGCTGGCAAGGTTTCATAGACTGGAAAATAATGTAGTTCATGCATATCCAGAAGAAATAAGGCCTTGTCTTTTTGAGAGCTCTCTAGATTCACATATGAGCTGCAGAAAGTGGAGTCCATGACAGAAGAGAGCATGCCATTGTGTGCACAGACTGACACAATCAAATGCACAAAATGTCTGTTTTAGCATATGTTCTTATGTTCCTTAGTCTGGTTAAGAGAAAACCAAATCATCATTTGGGGCAAGTGGACACTGTACTGAAAATAAAGGTGTGGTATTTTTTATTTTTTTATAGTTGTGGAAATGCTTGAAGCATTAAATTAACTACATTAAAATTTTGTGCTATGATTAGCTTATATATGTTGAATAAACTCAAAAAGAGACAGTTGCACAGCTTGAAAGCACTTTACAACTAGCACAGACTGTACATAGAATGAGCAGTCCTCACATCCCACATGCAGTCACTTTATACAGAACTGCATAGACTCGGTTTTACAGAACCGCATGCTTTGCTCACTGTAGCACTTTACCCACAGCCCATTTTCAGCTTAGGTCCACTTTTTCATTTACTGACATATAATGTGATCTCAGAAACTATACACACACAGTCCAGTGATACAGCAGATGAGGCAGTAATGACACAGAGCCAGCCCTATGCCTGCCCAGGTAAAGAATCACCAAATCCTCTTCAGTAGTCAATATGTCAGATACTGAGGTGCTTTCACAACCCTTTGTGATATTATGAGTTCGGGACTTGTTATTAGCTCACTGACACATCCATCTCAACATTGCGTGTGATAATATCTTTTGCAGAGTCATAGAAAACTTAAACTGACTCATTTTCCATATTAGCTGACTCATTTTCCATATTAGCATGCACTTCTTAAGAAGAGGACGTTTCCTTAGTCGTTGCTGGTGTTAGTTGCAGATGGTCAGAACCATTCCTGTAATAAATCCCTGACTGAGCTCCTGAACTCAATAAGAAACTGGGCTCAAAATTCCACAGTAGTTCCAAGAATTCACTTTGAACCACCCCCAGTGGTATCTCAGAGTCCTCTTTGTTGATTATTCTGTCCCTTTATGTTTGCCAGACTTGATTTTTTACAACAGTTGCTGTCAAATAATGTCACCCATAATCAATTTCATCAAGTGTATTTTGGTCCTGATGTGTCAATTCAATAATAGTTCTAGAGCTGTCTGAGCTGTAGTACAGTTTGAAGTTAAGCATTTTCCAGCATGGTATTTGAGAATTTTTTCATACTTGTCTTGAAGATTTGTACAACTCTTTCCACTAAACCATTTGTTGAATGGTGCCTCTGCTACAATAGTGGAATACATTATTTCATTCTACTTAAGAAAATGATAGACGTTTTCTGACATAAAAATGGTTCTGTTTTTAGGAAAAATAAGTTCAAATAAATCCGAAGTAGTGAAAAGTCTACTTAAGTGAACAATAATGGCATGAGACATGAGTTGTGACATTTGAAATACGTCTCTCTATTAAAAATAATGGTTAGAGCAACAGTGCAGTGAGTCACATTGTCACCTTACAGCAAAAACATTCGCCAATTCAACTCTTGCCAGGGGTGCCTGCTGTGTAAAGTGTCCTCCCTGTAATCACACCGGCTTTCTTCAGGTACAAAATATATGCAATAGGCAGACTGGTGAATCTAAATTGTCCCTTGATGTGAATATGGTGTGTGATAGAGAAGAACTACCTAGTAAACTCCATCAATAGCTGTGGCTGTTCATGGGGTTGTTATAGAAGTAGGATACAAATCTTAAGCATAATCCAGCAGATGTTCATAAAATGACTAATAAAACTGATGTGTAGTCTCTTCCAACATCCACCTGGAAATTATCTTAGGTATAATGATGCTTATCGAGGCACCTTCAGTTGCATCTGACACGACACTCTATTTTACATGGTTTCACTCTTTTCATCTAGGTTTGGCAACCAGGCTACTTTTATAGAAAGTGTCTTTGTTTTAGCTCTGTCAGCATGATCAGCATGGACTTTATCCATTACTCTTATCACCTTCAAAGGTTATTCAAGTGATCATAAAATACAACTGTTTTCCATTCTGAGCAGTATATATATATATATATATATATATATATATATATATATATATATGTGTGTGTGTGTGTGTGTGTGTGTGTGTGTGTGAGTGTGTGTGTGTGTGTGTGTGTGTGTGTGTGTGTGTGTGTGTGTGTGTGTGTGTGTGTGAGTGTGTGTGTGTGTGTGTGTGTGTGTGTATATATATATATATATATATATATATATATATATACATATATATATCTATATATACTGCTCAGAATGGAAAACAGTTGTATCTTATATATATAAAACCCATGAACAGTGGAGTAGTGCTTACGCATAGAGAATTTCACTCCAAAGTCCTTTGCGATTCATAAAACATAACACACAGTGGAGCAAGTGCCTCTGCATGGTCTTCTCCCATTGTCCACCAATACTATTACCTATTCAAAGGAACCCCCCCCCCAGCTAAATGCAACTCACAGATGTTATGACATCCTTGTACACTCTATCCCTATAGTGTAAATTGTGGGAGCCTCACAATCTACAATGGCTATTGTACCATTTTCTGCCATAGCAACCCCCCCTACTCTCCTAGTATGTTGCATAGCAGACAGTGCTAAGCAGCATACTAACATTTTCAACCTCCCTTCCCAACCCCCTCAACAACTCTGCAGCATGGCAGGAACATCCTTGCCAGGAACAGAGCTCTCCATGATGCAGGCACAGTCTCCCACAAACCAGAGGAGTAGCTAGGATGAAGTGAAGAGGGCAGCCACCCTGGGTGCAAGGTGTTTAATGGGGAGTGATCAGGATATGCTGATCAGGTGTTTTATGGGGTGTGATCAGGATATGCTGATCAGGTGTTTTATGGGGCATGAACAGGGTATACTGATCAGCTGTTATAGGGGGCTGTGATCAGAATATGCTGATTAGGTGTTTTATGGGACACAATCAGGATATGGTGATCAGGTTTTTATGGGGCATGATCAAGATATGCTAATCAGGTGTTTTTTGAGGAGTGATCAGGAAACATTCATTCAGGTGTAATATCTACAGCTGTAACAGCGTGTTTCTCCATGTGCAAGTTTTATCATTTTTAATGGACATAGACAAAAATAATTAATTTACTTTTTTGAGAGCATAGTGAGAATACTAATAATTCAGTATTAATTTAATCTTTCAATAGAGATGTATTACTTTGTTGAGTTAATTATCTTGAAGCGAACTTTACTAAAACAAGTACAGTCAATGCATCACACTTTTTCATAATTGTGGCATTTAACCTATTTATAACTATAGGGTTGTCAACAGCGACTCTTTACTTTTTAACTTTTGCAGGATTGGTCTGTATTTTGATGCTGACTGCATCACCAAACTGTGCCTTTTGCCTCCTGTGGTCTCCATGTTTAAGGCAATCTCTCATGCCTTTGACAGTAGTAACTTTGACTCCAAAAGTATTTATTTCGTAGGTTTTACTCGTAAATCCAACTTTGCATAATTCATACAAACCCAAATCAGATTCAGGGGACACGCTGCACTCTTTCAATGCTTCTGTGACGACTGGGGAGAGATGGGCGAAGGCTGCCCACCTAGTCAAATAGAATTTGATATATAATTCTGGCATTTGTAAATAAATGTAAAATACAGGCATGTTTTCTTGAGTGTAAAAGAACACTGTGAAATGTGGAACTACAAAATATGTGACAACATTCCACTCTACTGGCCCAGTGATGCATGTTGTACCCTTTCATGTTAGAATTCAGCTCCAGGACGGCTAGATGAAGATTTCATGCCCATTGTTTTAAGGCTAAAGTTTATGACTAGAATTTAGATGTGGAAGGTGCTTTATTGCTCTGGTTTCTGCTAACATATACATGTGAAATGTCTTGTTGTAAGTTTCTAAGGAGGTGTTAGATTGCTACATAATGCAGTTTGTGGCCTGAGAACTCAGACCAGGTGATAAGATGATGCAAAATGAATACTGGGAAAACCTAAGTGTCAAAAATGATGTAATGTTGGGAGGGCCTTAGAGACATATTTGTTAGTAATGTTTAAATACTATTTCTCACGAGAGACTACAAAGCATTTTGACTTTGGACATCTAACTTATCAGCACTCTGCCTTATGCTCACATGTAAGTTTAAGCACTGTGATTTCTTGTAGGAATAGTTAAAGCTAGTAAAGATTAATTAGGTATTTTTTTCTTTGAAATCAGACCTCTCCTACTGTATTATTTTAAGTTTCTGTGTCATCTCTGAACTCTGTGGTATAGTAGTTTTGTCTTGTGTTTTAATTATTTATTATTAAATATTTTTAAACCCTTCTACCTGTGGCTGATTTGTGTAGAGATAAGCTCTAGAGTGCATTGCATATTTATAGAGGTTATTGTAATAGGCCACTCTAAAGTAAGCCTTGACTGTTAGTCATACTACCATTGGATAATAATATTGCACAGTAATAATTGGACACCCTTTCAAAGACCTTTTAGTAGCTGATATTATTAACTGAGTGGTGGCAGTAATTACTACCATATAGTCTGGGTAATGGGGCACAGTTGGAGAATCTGTTTCAGCCTTTCCCAGGAGTGTCTGTGAAGTTGTATAAATACTTATCTCAAAGTGTGTGTGTGGTGTGTCAGCTACATGGTAGGGACACGAAGCACTGGTTGGACAGAGAGGGTACTGGAGGTTTTACCTTGCCCAGTTCGGCTGAGACCTGGACCCTATAGCTGTACCAGTGGGGAGTCTTATTGGGGACCTGGTGAGCAAGGGAGCAACCAGCCCCAGACTGACTGTGATCTCAGTGTGCACTTAAGGGAAATTGTACTTTACTGTGTGTATTAGTTATCCTTTCCTCTTCTAGGAGATGACCTCCCTGGTGTTAGTGGTGAGGACTGAGGCTCCTTGATTGCTGGGCCAGGGCACGGTCATCACAAGTGGTGGCAGTGGTGGGATCTACTTCACACACTAATTGACTTGTAGTGGTGTGGGTAGAACGAATTCCTGTAGCTTATGTACAGTGATCTCTAAAAGTGTTTTGTACTCTAAAACAGCCACGCAGTGTATACTCAGAGTTCAGATCACAATTATTTTATTTCTTTTGTTAGCTTAGTGTTAGTCAGGGTGAGCAGGCAGCATGTCAGCAGAAGAGTATGGAAAGCTGACAAGGAGCCAGCTGGCAGAGATGTGCCAGGCTACTGGTGCATGGAAACCTGACTAAAGCAGACCTGATTGCATCCTTGGTTACAGCTGCATCAGAAAACAGCAGCATGGAGGACAATCAGACTGACAGTGGAGATACAATATCCTGGGAGAATGGACAGCTCAACCTTTCTGCAGTGGACTTAAAAATCCAGCTGGAGCTAAAGAGACTTGAGTTGGAGGCCAGGCATTTGGAACTAGAAGTAGATGAGAAAATGAGGAGTCTACAAGCTGAGGAAAATGAATGGCAGAGGAGGCATGAGAGGGAAATGCTGACTCTTCGCCAGAGTCATGGAGATAATGGGGAAGGGAGTAACCAGACCCCAGAAGCACAAAAAGTCAATAAATTTCTTCCACAGTTTAAAGAGGGGGATAATTTTGATAGCTTCATTCATATGTTTGAGGGGGTATGTAAACAATATGAACTTGACCAAGGGCTATGGGTACAATTCCTGACGCCCTTACTCCATGGTAAAGCTGTAACTTCTTTATCAAAAATGCATAATACTGACTGTTTTTATTATAATGCCGTAAAAAGGCATTTATTAGAATGTTTTAAGCTGACACCTGAAATGTATAGGAAAAAGTTTTGTGAGCATAGACACAAGGCAGATAAAAATGTATGTGAATATGTTGGTAAACTGAGCACTTATTTTCATAGCTGGGTAAGTGGATGTCAGGTCACCACTTTTGAAGGGCTGGCAGACCTTTTGGTAAGGGAACACGCCCTTAGCACTTTGCCTGAGGACATGAGGATCTTATTAGCTGATAGACAATGTGCTACTTCAGAGGAGTTGGGGAAGAAGGGAGACCTATACCTAGCATGCAGGGTAGCCCTGCACAGAAAAGGGACCCCCAGTACTGCTCATGAGACTAAAGGAACCCATGGTGGGCAGCACAGACTGCCCCAACAGAATCCGCCAGTAGCAGGGGAAGCCACTAGTCCAGGTACACATCCAGGAGCTAGGGTTAAATGTTTTGAATGCAACCAGTGGCATACAGATGTCCATGGAGGCAAGGTGGGGAACCAAATGTGAAGGAGCCAGTAAGTGGGAAAGACAAAATGCAACAGTGGGTTGTCTTGAGACAACAGGGGTATGGAACTACCATCCTGCAGATGTCCTGAGAGGGAAGGATTTGGATGAGGCAGTAGTATGTACTTATGCAGTTACATGCAGTAAGGCTAGGAGACAAGCATGTGGGCCTGGTAGCCTGGGGGAGACCCAGACAGACTGCATACTTGCAGCCAGGACTGCTGAGGTGGTTACTTCAGGGAGTGAGCTACGCTGTAGCAGTGAGACTGAATGTGAGCCACAGCTATTTGTGGGTACTGATGTTCCCTTGAACAGGGTAACTGCAAAGGTAGAGGTGAGTAATAGTACCAAGGCTGACAGTGAGGCACCGCTGTCAGAGGATGCCAGACTTCCAGTGGAAGGGGAGCTGGGAAGGGTTACAAGGATATACTTGAGACAGGCTCAGCTCTCAGACCTTACATTGCAAGGCCTGAGGCAGGTAGCTAGGGAGGCACCTGATTCTCAGGGGAAGGGGGAATCTGTATACTGGAACAAAGGGCTACTATACAGAGAGTGGACCCCTGATGGAGGGCTAGAAGCTGAGAGAGTACCACAGTTAGTAGTGCCTAGAGCTTACCGCCTGGTGCTTCTAGCCATAGCCCATGATATTCCCTTTGCAGGTCATGTGGGCATAAAACGTACAAAGAGGTGTATTATGCAAAACTTCTATTGGCCTGGAATTTCCAGAGATGTAACAGGGTACTGCAGGACCTGTGAGCAGTGCCAAAAGGTAGGCAAGGCAGGAGAAAAGGTGAGAGCTCCTTTGATGCCTTTGCCTGTGATTGAGGAGCCATTTCAGAGGGTAGCTATGGATATTGTGGGTCCTCTGAGTACCCCAAGTTCCACAGGGAAAAAGTATATCCTAGTGATTGTAGATTATGCTACACGATACCCTGAGGCAGTGGCTTTGTCCTCCACTGAGGCAGAGAAGGTGGCAAATGCTTTGCTAGAGATTTTCAGCAGGGTAGGTTTCCCAAAGGAAATATTGTCTGACAGAGGTGCCAATTTTATGTCAGACCTGCTGGCTTGTCTGTGGAAGTCCTGTGGGGTGAAGCACATGAAGACCACCCCCTACAATCCTCAGACTAATGGTCTTGTTGAGAGGTTAAACTCTACAATCAAGTCCATGCTATGGGCATTTGCAGATCAGTTTAAGAGGGAGTGGGACAAATATTTGTCCCATCTGTTGTTTGCTTACAGAGAGGTTCCCCAGGAATCCACAGGTTTTTCACCCTTTGTGTTGCTGTATGGGCATAGGGTGAGGGGACCTCTAGATTTAATTTGAGATGAGTGGGAAGGTGAGTGTGTCTCACAATGAGTCTGTTGTAGCATACGTCCTAACCCTCAGGACAAGGCTCAGGGAACTCATGGGCTTGGTCCAGGAGAACCTGGTAGAAGCCCAACAACAGAAAAAGGTGTGGTATGACAGGAATGCTCAAGCTAGAGAGTATGCTGTAGGGCAGCAGGTGATGGTTCTCATTCCTGTCAGACACAACAAGTTGCAGGTAGCTTGGAAGGGACCCTACAAGGTGGTAAGAAAGGTAAGTGATGTTAACTACATGGCGGAAGTGCTAGGCAGATGGCAGGGGCACAAATTGTACCATGTTAACATGATGAAACCTTACCATGATAGGGAGGCCTTTGTGCTGAGCATATGCAGTGGATTGCAGGAGGAGTCTGAGGAGATCTGGGGACTAATCTCCTCAGTGATGCTCAGGCTGACACCTCGCTGGAAGGGGTAGCAATGTCCCAGCAGCTATCTCCTATCCAGGTTCAAGAAATCCAAGCAGTGTTGCAGGAGTTTGGGGGCATGTTCACTGGGAAACCAGGGAGCACCCACCTGGTGCAGCACCAGGTGAATACAGGACCCCAAAGGCCTCTCAGGCAGTCCACTTATAGGGTACTTGAGAGACTCAAACAGACTCTGTGGGAAGAGGTACAGGAGATGTTGGAACTAGGGGTGATTCAAGAGTCAAACAGTCCCTGAGCCTCACCAGTGGTACTGGTGCCAAAGAAGGATGGCAGCACCTGGTTCTGTGTGGATTACAGGAAATTAAATAGCCACAAAGAATCAGATGCTTACCCCATGCCTAGGACAGATGAGGCCCTAGAGCAGCTGGGTGGGGCTAAGTATCTTACAACCATTGATCTTACCAAGGGTTACTGGCAGGTGCCCTTGACTCCCAGTGCTAGAGAGAAGTCAGCCTTTGTGACTCCTTTTGGCTTGTATGAGTTCACAGAGATGCCCTTTGGGATGAAGACTGCCCCAGCGACTTTCCAGAGGCTGGTAGATCATATCTTAGTAGGAGCAGGTGGGTTTGCCCTTGCTTACATGGATGATATTGCTATCTACAGCCATTCCTGGCAAGAGCACCTTCAGCATGTCAGGGAGGTGCTGGGCAGACTACAGAGGGCAGGGTTGACCATTAAGCCGAGCAAATGTCAGGTGGGTATGGCAGAGGTCTCCTACATAGGACATAGAGTGGGGCGTGGTAAGATAAAGCCAGAACCTGCCAAAGTGGAAGCTACTGAGGCATGGCTTGCACCTGTTACCAAAACGCAGGTGAGGGCATTCTTGGGGACAGCAGGGTACTACAGAAAGTTAATTCCCAATTATAGTACCATAGCTGCTCCCCTCACAGACCTGACAAGGAAGAACAGGCCAGATAAGGTAGTGTGGACCCCAGCATATGAGCAGGCATTTCAGATGCTTAAGGAAGCTTTGGGAGGACCCCCTGTGTTAGCCAGTCCAGACTACAGCAAAGACTTTGTTGTGCAGGTGGATGCTTCAAACTATGGGTGGGGGCTGTACTTAGCCAGATTTCTTCAGAGGGAGAAGAGCACCCAGTGGTTTATCTCAGTCATAGGCTCCAACCCAGGGAGGAATGCTATGCAGCGGTAGAAAAGGAATGTCTAGCCATAGTGTAGGCACTACAAAAACTTCAGCCTTATCTGTATGGAAGAAAATTCACTGTGATGACAGATCACAACCCTCTAACATGGTTAAACAGAGCCAGTCAGCAAAATGCCATGTTGCAAAGATGGAGTCTGGGGTTGCAAACATATGATATGTTAGTGCAGCACCGCAGTGGGAGTAGTAATACCAATGTAGATGGGCTGTCAAGACAGGGAATAAGGTGAGGTGCACCCAGATAGCCCTGACACTCTCAAGCAACATTTCTCAAGGGGCACTTGAAAAACTTACTTGAGTTCCCCAGGAGGGGAAGATGTGATGACTGGGGAGATATGGGAGAAGGCTGCCAGCCTAGTCAAATAGAATTTGATATATAATTCTGGCATTTGTAAATAAATGTAAAATGCAGGCATGTTTTCTTGAGTGTAAAAGAACACTGTGAAATGTGGAACTACAAAATATGTGACAACATTGCACTCTACTGGCCCAGTGAAGCATGTTGTACCCTTTCATGTTAAAACTCAGCTCCAGGGCGGCTGGATGAAGATTTCATGCCCATTGTTTTAAGGCTAAAGTTTATGACTAGAATTTAGATGTGGAAGGTGCTTTATTGCTCTGGTTTCTGCTAGCATATACATGTGAAATGTCTTGTGTTGTTGTAAGTTTCGGAGGAGGTGTTAGATTGCTACATAATGCAGTTTGTGGCCTGGGAGCTCAGACCAGGTGTTAAGATGAGGCAATATGAATACTGGGAAAAGTGTCAAAAATGATGTAATTTTGGGAGGGCCTTAGAGACATGTTTGTTAGTAATGTTTAAATACTATTTCTCACGAGAGACTAAAAAGCATTTTGACTTTGGACATCTAATTTATCAGCACTCTGCCTTATGCTCACATGTAAGTTTTAGCACTGTGATTTCTTGTAGGAATAGTTAAAGCTAGTAAAGATTAATTAGGTATGTTTTCTTTGAAATCAGACCTGTCCTACTGTATTATTTTAAGTTTCTGTGTGATCTCTGAACTCTTAGATATCTCTGTGGTGTAGTAGTTTTGTCTTGTGTTTTAGTTATTTATTATTAAATATTTTTAAACCCTTCTACCTGTGGCTGATTTGTGTAGAGATAAGTTCTAGAGTACATTGCATATTTATAGAGGTTATTGTAATAGGCCACTCTAAAGTAAGCCTTAACTGTTAGTCATACTATCATTGGATAATAATATTGCACAGTAATAATTGATCACCCTTTTAAGGACCTTTTAGTAGCTGATATTATTAACTGGGTGGTGGCAGTAATTACTACCGTATAGTCTGGGTAAAGGAGCACAGTTGGAGAATCTGTGTCAGCCTTTCCAAGGAGTGTCTGTGAAGTTGTGTAAATACTTATCTCAAAGTGTGTGTGTGGTGTGTCAGCTACTTGACAGGGACACGAAGCACTGGTTGGACAGAGAGGGTACTGGAGGTTTTAGCTTGCCCAGTTAGGCTGAGACCTGGACCCTGTAGCTGTGCCAGTGGGGAGTCTTATTGGGGACCTGGTGAGCAAGGGAGCAACCAGCCCCAGACTGACTGTGATCTCTGTGTGCACTTAAGGGAAATTGTACTTTACTGTGTGTATTAGTTATCCTTTCTTCTTCTAGGAGACGACCTCCCTGGTATTAGTGGTGAGGATTGAGGCTCCTTGATTGCTGGGCCAGGGCATGGTCATCACAGCTTCATAATGCATCACTATCTCATTAATGGCTTTGCTGAAAAGTTTTTGTTAATTGCAGAAATACTTCATTTTAATGAATTACACAAAACAACATGCAAAACTGTATTAGTGCTTGATATATCTGTTCTGTTCTTAGCCATGCTTTAGCTCTGATGTCTAAACTTTTAGATACTGAAAAGTTGTAGGAAACTGGCAAATTAATGTTCCCATTTCATTACAAGCTTTGCAAATGAGTATTTTTTTTTGTTGGGGGGGGGGGGGGTTCTTTGCCCAACCTTCTAACACTTTGCCTTTTTCTGTTTATTTTTTTTTTTATTGTGTCACTTTCAGCACAGCAAGTTAGAGAGCCTGGAATGGTATTCAAAGCTAATACACAACAAAGTTTTCATTCAGGGCAACTATTGACTCTCCCTCTGTAACATGCCCTTTCTGTTGAATGGAGTAGTTGAGTATCCCCTCATTTTTGGCACAGATTAAATTTCTCAAAGTAAGCCAAAATGCTTTTCTCAAAACAGTGTCACTAAAGCAATGCCCATAAGAATATTATTGTCTAGGTGAACAAAGAAAGTTTTGCAGTATTTTTTATCTAGTTTCACTTCTGCAAATGCTTAAATGTTGTTTACTGTGTAGTCCCAGAGGTTATTATTTAAATTGGAACTTACTCAAGTGAAATCAAGTTATATTCATTCAAAACTCTGACTCAGCAAGACACTTTTAAGGATCATGTGCAAAGTGAGAAAATCAAAGTAGCCTATCTGTTCTAAAATTGCATTTCTTCATGGGAGGCTACATGAAATCAAAAGTATGCAGGGCAGTACATTGTGGAGACCAGACAGACCACTGCCTGTGCTGCAGGAGGGAAGGGTCATGGCTGCTTAGAAGCAATGGCCCTTGCAGACATGAGGGATGTCCTCCATGGTCAATCTGTTGCACATTTCCTCCCCAGCACCAAGTTAGGGCTGGGAAGAAAAAAATGGAAAAAGCACAAACCACCTCTGATGGCTGCCTGGATGATGAGCCTTCTTGGGGGAAGGGATTGGCTGAGAGAGGGTCTGATGGCCAGCAAGCAGTAGGGGCAAATCTAATCTCCTCTTATTATGTTGCCAAAGGACAGAGGCATCTTGAAAGTTGTTGAGGAAATTCAGAAGTGGGAATGTGGAAATTGATTCTTATGCATTCGTGTGATACTGTAAAGCATGCATAGCAGGAATCATACAATGACTTGAATTACAGTGGTGTAAGCAGTCTGAGGTTTAATATGCTATGCAGATGGTCCCCCACTAAACAAACAAACAGTCCACCCAACATCTGCATTTTTGGAGATAATGACTGGATCATTTGTAACTGTGCAGCATTTTTGAAATACTGAATCATCTTCTTCAAGGTTAACAGCAGGTTTGTTTTTATAAGATATAGTTATTGCAGAATGTGCTTATTCATTGGTGATTCCTGTAGTGACTTGTTCGTCATCAATTAATGGGTTTTAAGAAGCTCATTATCTGCAGTCACCAGTGTGGGTTGATTGACTTTTTCTAGAAAACACTTGAGTGAAGTGACACTTGTATGACTACGAGAGACTGTGGTTGTAAATCTGATAGTAATCTGATTTTGACAGCATCGCACTATGAATAAAAGCATGGCTGCAACAGGCAGTGCTTATAGTAGCTAACATTATAGCATGCTGAGCTTACATTATGTGTGGGTTCATTAGAAGATGCATTAGTTAGATGACAGACAACAATTGCTGGCAGTAGGCTCTGATAACAAACTTGGACGTCACTACCAACCAAGGCATGCATGAGTTATTTCTAGTGGCTAGAAAGTAAGTTTTTATTTTTTATGACTGTGTCGATAGTCTGGTAACAGTTAATTTTACCTCTTGATTAAAGAGGTTATCAGAGTTTGAAATTAGAGGGTTTGGTTTGCATACATTCGAAAGGCTGAAGGAACTGCCATGTCCCATTTTACCCTAAGCAGTCTACTTGTCTCTTCCTTCGAGATGAGGCTTTGTTGTTATTTGTGCTGTACTGTTTAACATCCTTTGTTATTTCCACTTCTGTGTTCTGCTTTCTCTCTCTCTCTAGCCTATAAGTGCTATAACAGCCACTGCAGTAATTCTTTGTCCTCATTTTACATGTGCCCATTTCATTAACATGTAACAGCTCCTTATAATGGTGGAAGTCAATCAAGTGATTATAAAGCATTTACTGAATGAAGTTACATTATAAATTATTAAAATTTCTGATACGGTGTTCAGTCATTGCTTGTCTGAAAGTATTATATCAGTGTAACTTGCTTTTCGCCTGCAGCACAAAGAGTTTCTGTATAATCACACTGTTCAGACTATCTGATTCGTAGTTTCTGCTGGATTACAGAAAAAAATCATATTTTGATAATACCTCAGAGAATTAATTTTATAATTAGATAAGCATTTATTGCATTTTAGCTTAATTCTGGCTTACAGGGTAAAACTACATGAAATAAATATACTGATTTATTTTAATTCCAAATGCAGATAACATAATTAATAATATGCATTTCAACTGTATATCCTAAACTGTACATACAATTTTAATGTGCATACATACATATCTGTTTCACAATGAAAAATGCCACTATGTTTTAATAAATGTATGTAAAGTGAATATATTTTTTATTTTGTAATTGTAAAAAACTGTGCAGCTTTTTTTTCTCCTTGCACAATAAAAAACTCATATTATGTTACTTTATCTCTGTAGCAGTGTTCTCTGTACTTTTATCTTTAATACCCATGGAGTTTTTTTTCCTGGGCCTCCGCTGAAAATGGAATCATCCAGTCAGACTTTCTCGGTAAACAAAGCTAAATAAATAAATAGCCATGTGCTATATATCAGCTGCGTAACTGCCCATTGCCCATCACTAATGTGAAGCTGGTACATTGAATTTGATGATCTCATGAATAGTCTAACTTTATTGTTTTAAGAGCGTAATGTTAGAAGTCCTTTTTCCCACTCTTTGTACTATGCTTTGGGCTGCTTACCTAGACTTATGTGGACTGAAAAACCAAACCTGTGCACTCCTCACTGGTTTAGTATTGTCCTCCTTTGCCATATGATTTGATTAGTCTATACGTTCTGCACACACCTGTGCTCAAGGTTCAGAGCCACTTATACACAAGGGCTTCAAAGATGTAAAAGGCCATTAAATGCACCACTCAAGTTATTGCAGCAAGTGTGATGGATATACTTTGGTCTAGTAATCTTTACAATTTGCATGCACAACATTTATTAATGTCAATTATTTTGAAATTATATTAAAACATTAAAAATTGATTGAATGTGATATGCTGTCTTGGGAGAAACAGTAAAGAATGCATATATGTGTCAACCTATTCATCAACCCCCTTTTTGCCATTTTCAACATAGGTAGGGTTTTATATATATATATATATATATATATATATATATATATATATATATATATATGTGTGTGTGTGTGTGTTTGGGTATATCTATATCTATATATATATATATATATATATATATATATATATATATATATATATATATATACATATACATATATATATATATATATATATATATATATACACACACAATTAGACTCCAGTGTAATGATAAGGCAGTATTCATAATCTCAGCCTATGCCCCACAGCAGGGTTGTGATAGTGAGGAAAAGAGTGCATTCAGACAGCAGTTGGAGGATCTACTAGGTAAAGCAGGACAACATGAATTGGTGTTGATAATGGGTGACTTGAATACACATATCGGGACAGACAGAACAGGATATGAGTACTGCCTGGGTCCACGCTGTTTGGGCAACAGGAATAAAGAAGGAGAAGCCATTCTAGACCTCTATCTGGCAAATGGCTTGATAGTAGCCAACACGTCATTCAGAAAGAGAGACACTCACAAGATCACATGCAAGAGTAGCCAACATGCAACTCAGGTAGACTTTGTCCTAGTAAGAAAAGGCACTGGAGTAGAATCCACGATTGCAAAGTCATCCCTAGTGAAACAGTCGTCCCACAGCATAAACCACTAGTTGCCACAATCAGCTGCAAGCAGTGGTCAGAGAAGGTCAACAGAGACCAGGCTGAAGACCTGGAAGTTGACTGGAGAAAAAGTACAACAGTTGAAGGAATTGCTCAGGGCACTAGCACCCCAAGAAGAGGAGGAAATAGGTGGACTGAAGAAGAATGGCCCACCTTAAATCAGCAAGTGTTAGGACTACAGAACAAATATGTCGCCAAGTCAGGTATGGTTAAAAGGTACATAGGGAAAGCTGGTTGTGAAATGCAGAAGTCCAGAAAGTCATCAAAAGAAAGAGGAGTGCAGGAAAAAGTGGGAGATAGAAAAGACCAATCAGGCTGGGAATGAATACTGGTTGGCTACCAAAGAAGCTAAGAAAGGAGTTGCAATAGCACAGAAAAGGGTATCAGAAGCACTCTGCCAACTTCTGGAAAGTGACTCAGTAAGGGGCACAAAGAAACTCTATCAGGTTGCAAGGCAAACGCAGAAAGATAAAGAAGATAGTCAGACACCCTTCGTAAGAGATGCCAGCAACAACCTGCTAACCAGTCCACAGGACATCAAAGGCAGATGGAAGCAGTATTTCCAGGAGCTTCTGAATGAAGAAAACCCCACAGAAGCTGTACTGCCCCAAAAACAGCCTATGATAAGAGAACAGAAGGAGCCCACCCTAGAAGAAGTAAGAACAGCACTAAAGAAAATGAAGTCAAGGAAAGCAGCAGGGTCAGATGAGGTCACAGCAGATGTGATACAGATGCTGGGTGACATAGGGGAGAAATGGCTCCTGAGGGTACTCAGAGCAATGTGGAGAGAATGACTGGAGAATACGTATACTCATGCCAGTGTACAAGAACAAAGGGGACATCCACAACTGTGGGTGTACAGAGGCATCAACATCCTGTCACATTGCATGAAAGTTCTGGAGAGGATGATTGCTAAACGAATATGCAGAGTAGTAGAATGTAAGATGGGAGATGAGCAGTTCAGATCAGGATGCAGCACAACTTACCCAATGTTTGCAGTGAGACAGATAGTGGAAAAGAAGCTAGAGATGAGGAAAGAGTCCAACTGGGCTATCCTAGACTTGGAGAAAGCATAGGACAAGGTCCCAAGAAAGCTGATTTGGGCAGTACTCATGGTTCAAAGTCCAAGAACAATTAGTAGAATTAGTGCAGGCTATGTACAAGGACCCAATGACTCAAATACGAACAGTGTTCGGTCTGACAGAGTGGTTACCAGTGGGAGTGCACCAGGTTTCAGCTCTGAGCCCACTGCTGCTCATACTGATGATGGACTACAGGGGACAGAACAACAAAGTTGCTTTATGCAGATGATGTGGCATTACAGGCAGACTCTGAGCAAGAACTTCAGCAAAGGATATTGGAAAGGAATACACAACTGAAGGCACATGGGATGAAACTAAGGACAAATAAGACAGTGGCAATGGCAGCAAATTAGGGAAATAAGAAGAAGCTGAGAACTGAGATAGAAGGGAAGATAGTGGAACAGGTAAATAGCTTCAAGTATCTGGGAGGCTTGGAGGAGGAGAAGGGAAGTCTCAATGAAGAGGTCAAAGCTAGAATCAGAGGGGCTGCAGCCAACTGGCATAGAGTTTCAGGTGTAGGGTGTAGTCTATGACAGAAGAATGCCAAAGAAGCCAAAAAGTAAGGTTGACAAAACAGTGGTGAAACCAGTACTACTGTATGGTATAGAAACCTGGGTAGCAAAGGCAGATCGATGAGGAAGCTAGAGGTGATGGAAATTAAGTGCCTGAGAAGGGTGAGAGGATGCATACTGTGGCACAGACGAAGAAATGAGAACATAAGAGCAGAAGCCAAAATAGCTTCAATTGCAGAAATGATCAAAGAGAACAGATTATGGTGGTTCAAACACATGCAGAAAAGCAGAAGACAATTTGGTGAAGAAGATTTAGGACAGACAGGAAGAAGGCAAGTAGAAATGAGGATGTACAGCAATGAAGTGGAAGGATTGTGCAAAAGAAGATATGCGACAGTCAGGCATGATTGTTAAAGAAGGCAGGAGTTTGGCATTGAATCAAGAGAGATGACGACAGTTTACACAATACCCTGTATCGAAAATCTATTAAGAAAAATTGTGGCTATCAACTGGTTGGGACTGTAGAAAGAAAAACAAACAGTTTTAATACATACTAAATTACCCTAGCTAGTGTGTACTGCTGGCATTTTCTGTGGTAAGAAAAAAGTCTGTGTGTCTTTTAATGAAGTCCCAGTTTAACATCATATGTCATCCCTGTACATAAAGGTAAAATACAGTATCTAAAGGTGCTTATTTTTAGGACAACTTGGGAAGTACTTGTTTATGACAGACAAAATGGTTTTAAAGATAACCATAAGCCACGTTTATAAAATGGAAACCACAATACAGATAATGCACTGTGGGAACTAAGTAAAATAACAATTACATGCAAGAAAAATCTTTCTAATGAGCATTCATTGACAACAATAATTCAAAATTATATGCTAATGCAATAAAAATTAATGCAGCAAAGTTTGGTGCTCAATGAAATAACACATCACAGATAATCAAAAGTCATAATTACAGAGATGATTGTCTCTGAATCCTACAACATGAAGCCCAATTGAACAAGTGTAGGCCCCTTATGAAACTTTCAGTGCCCACTCTTCAATGTAGATGTTATTACTCATTTCACTGTGTCAGAATAGCAACTATCACACTCAGCAACTGTTGTCAGTATTACACTAGCGGCATTCCAGACATTTACCTAAGGTGTGTTTAACTCCTTTATCATTTATCCAGCCATGATGCAGACCTAATTCCATACCTATACCCAGGATGTAAATACCTTATCACTGTGAAAAACACTCATTATGAGTACCTGCTCACTAAGAACGCAAAAAAAATTCATGCGTATAAGTACCCCCGCAGTTCTAAGATCTGAGCTAACGTTACCATCTGTACCTTTCTTATTGTTTTATTCCTTTGTAGAATAATTTTTTGGAGCACTAGTAATGTAATGCTTGCAAAAGCTAACAAGCTATCTCTATACTATTGTGTGTGTGGGCAAGGGCTGTCCCAAGACCTCCTTGACATTGTCAGCATCTGTAACCAGGTCTATGTCTGGCTACTAAATTCTTAAAAACCTGAACTGAGAAACAGCAAAAATAAAACGACAAACAGGACAATCATCGAACAATAACAACATCGAATAAAAACTATATCAAATGGCCATTAGGGTTACCACCTATCCCACTTTGCGAGGGACAGTCCCTCTTTGGGCAGTTGTGTCCTGACAAAAAATTGTAAAAATGGCAAATGTCCTGAGATTTTACGACAAAATTATTTCCTATATTTTATGTAATAGTTGCATAAAACAGTTATTCTGTATCTAAAATACCTAAAATGTTTTAAGAAACAGAATAAGCAACTAAAATGTTACAAGAATAAGCTTTTATTTAGGCAAAAAAGTTAAGTTCTAACCTTTGTACTTACCATGGGTATCTGTCGGCCTGTAAAATCTGATGTTTGTACCAAAAATGTCCAACTTTGGCCATTTGAAAAGGTGGCAACCCTAATGGCCATAGTCAGACAACATCGCACACACAACCAACCAAGGTGGGGGCTGTGCCCCTACAACCCCGCTAATTATATATACCAACTCCGAGAATACACCACAATGGGGAAAAGGGAAAATTTTAAAGATTTCCCTTCACTTAACTAATGTATCGATGTATTTTTTTCTAAGTTGCTGTAGTTCAAATATTATCCCTTTTGCTGTTTTCGGTTCGTTATTTGGCGGTTCTAGTACTTTAGAATTTGGTAGCCAAACATGGATCCCTGCAAGCTTACCTTCATCATATCAATAAGGTGTTCCAATACAAGGGCAAGAACGACTCCTTCAACCTTTGAAACTGCACTGTTTATTTTGCAAATTATTTTATAAAAATGTTTTTAAAATAGCAAAACAACTGGTCTAGTTTAAGTGGCTGAAGAAGGCCTTTTATACTTGTATCAGTTTTGCATTTGTGTATGGCCAGTCTTTTAGAATTATTTTGTTCCATCAAATATCCTCTCAGCATTATTTTATACATTTCTCTACAGTAGTCAGAGACATAGGAACACAACCGGTTGTCTAGTGCCTTCTTTCTTCACTGAAGCATTCATTAAAATTCTATAACGCATACTGTGCCACTCTTTGCTTCATATAAGGGCAACAAAAACTTTGCAAAACTTTATGTAATTTCATACTCAGAAGCAGAGGTTTCATAAATGGTTGTATCATGCCAACATATTTGTCTCATGTCTGTGTTAGGTTTGGTATTTATGCTGTATAAGTTGAGACCTAAGAAACTTAACAGATGGAAAACAATAAGCTTATGTTTTTTTTTTCTTTTTGTTGAGTGTTTTATATGAATCTGAATGCAGGACTACATAACCATCAGTGAACAGTTCTGGCATTATGAATGCACACAGTCACGCTTTACTATTGATAAATGACTACTGACATGCCAGAAAATTGATTTCACTGTTGTGTGAGCCTGGAAGTCTAAAAAATATGCATTCATCAGAAAGTGATTTTATAATACACTGTACAAAATGTAACAACTTACAATGCAATGGAAAAATTGTGATTTTTTAATGGATGGGTAATAAGTATGGCTAAAATATAGCTATGTTTGATTTTATAGTTTGGCATTATGGTGCAAAAAAAACTTAACAACAGGAGATTTCTGTTTTTTGTGAAAGATTATTGCCTAGACATCATCTGACTGAAAATGAATTGCAGTAATATATCTTATGCCTAAAAGTGGGGCCTAATTTTCTAAAACAGACTATATAAATGAGAAAGATACAAGATTATTCAGATAGATTAAAGTTAAGTGACTGTGCAAAAATGTTGTTTGCTAATGGCACTTAAATTATATCGTTACATCATCTGATGTCAGGAAGCTCAGAAAGTATGATTTTGCAGGACTTTTCTATTTGGTTATATAATAACCTGCTACTATTTCTTATGTCAGCATTTTTTGTACAGCAACTAAATTAGTATCATTTGAGGATGCACTGTCGTGTAGCTCTCTACAAAAACCTATAAAAAGTCAGTTTCCCTGTTTCATATCCTAGCTCTGAAATTCAAGTTTATAGCTGCATGACATCCATATTTCTGTTTTACCATTTACCCCTTGCATTATATTTATAACCTTATTCAGCATGTCTTCAGTTGTTATGGCCAGGGCCTTTTTTGTAAACAAAGAGGTGGTAGTATGCATATGTTGCATTTGGGTTAAACCCTCCTCAGCCCCACCCCCCCATGAAGTCATTCCAGTGTCCCATTATTTGGCTATTTCTTACCAGTTGTCATAAACACTGTTCAAAACTCTCAGTGTGCATACTGCTTTCTTTTTTTTTTTTCAAAACAAGTTTATTGTTTTAACATATAAGAGAAATATAACAATTTTATACAAATAATTAAAAATAGGTATTATTATAATATTCAACAAAACAACTAAAGTATTTACAAAGACATCCACTACAATCAGATCAATTAATTAAACTAAAATACTGTGGTATTGAAATTAGAATTTTTTTAACAAATTTTGTAAATTATCCCATACAATAAAATGTGATGTTTTTCTAGTTGTTCTCATTCTAATTGTGCTTATTTCCATATGACACATTATATTCATAACATTTTAAATTCATTGAACGAAGGAGGTGTATCTGAAATCCAATTTCTAGTTATTATTTTCCTAGCCACTGCTAGGATAGACCATAACAAGGGAAGCTTAATCTTTGTAACACATTCAGGTACAGGTGTGTTGAATAATATAAGAGACTTAGAAATAATGAAATTATCTGTAAAAAGAGCCTGCAAAAATTCATTAATTGACTTCCAGTATTCTTTCAACTTCATACAGTCATAAAACATATGAGCCCAGTCAGCATTAATTTCTACATTACATCTCTTACATAGATTATCTTTATTATTAATTTTATTCATCATCAAAGGTGTATAAAAGATCTATGTAAAATTTCCATGTATAAAGTCTCCAGACAATGGAAGATGTAGTTCTATAAGCAGATTCCAATATATATTGTTTATCTTGTTGAGTTGGTGGGTCCCCATTAATAGAGGTGAAATAATTCCAGTATGAATCTACATTGTAAAAAGTTTCTTGTCTGATAATTTTATGTATATATGAAAGTTTACCTTTATCAGAAACTTTATGCTGTAAATTTATTATCAAGTAATCAATCAGTTTTGGAATAGATTCTTTAACTGTTATAGACATTAGATCTATTCTATCAATGAGATGTTGTCTAAAGATCTGAACCTCTAACCAGCAGGTTTCTCTTAGATCAAATTCTTGTTTTAAGAAATCTAGATTTTTAACTTTATTATCAGATATCAGCTGATACCAGTACTTTAGATTATTATCTATAGCTAAATGAGCTCCTTCAGAAGTAGATGACATAAGCATACCCTGAGTATAAATTATAGGAATACAATAAAATTCCATTCCCTATACTTAGGGTGCATGAATATAAAGTTACGATAACTAATAATAATATTTAATGGGTAACAGACCATATGTTTAGGTGTAATAGGTGAAGTACAAAATTCCTTTAGCAACCACAACATGGAGTTATTTATAATCATATTTTTATGTGTTAAGGAGATTTTCATGAAGTGCATACTAATTAGCTCCCAATAATCTTTCCATTTTGCGACATATGACCGATGTATTAATAAAGTAATAACTTTTATAATAGAAGAGATAATATATAAATTAAAGTCTGGAAAAGAAATACCCCTTGAGACCAGCTATTAGTATGTTTCTTTAATGCAATCCTAGGTCTATTAGGTGCCCATAAGAAATTTAACATTAGTGTATTCAGTTTCTTGATAGTTATTTTTGTAGGTGAAAGTATTATTGATTGTATTAAGTATAAAATCTTGGGGAATATTATCATTTTAATAATTATAAGTCTCTCCTCCATAGTAAAAAACATATTATTCCAGGTATTAAAAAGATTTTGTATATTAAGAAAACAGGTATTATAGTTATTATATATAATAGATTTAATATCTTTAGATAATATTATACCTAAATAAGTTATCTGACCTGAGTTGGGTACATAATTAGTAAAATCACTAATGAGAGTATTTTTTCGTGTATATATAGGTAGTATTTTAGTTTTTTCTTCATTGAATATTAAACCAGAAATACTTTTAAAATTCATCATTTTATCAAATAAAGACTGTATAGAAGAATTAGATCCTGCTGATGTAATTAGAACATCATCTGCAAAAAGTTGAATTTTTTATGTTGTATTTTCTTCTATTTTAAAACCCTCTATGTCAGTACTGTTTCTAATCAAATTAGCCCAAGGCTCCATTACTAAAGTGAATAATAGTGGAGAAAGTGGACATCCTTGCTTTGTACCTTTAAGAATGGGTATTTTTTGTGAAACATATGTTCCTACCTTAATATAAGCGGGCGTTCCTTTGTATAAATGCTCAATTAAATTTACAAATGCATCAGAGAATTTGTGCATTTCAGTAAGGTAAACAGATAGTCCCAACTTACTGAATCAAATGCTGAACCTATATCAAGACTAATAAGTGTTAAATCTTTCTTTTTCCTATTTGCAAAATCAATTAATGTTAAAGTTCTTCTTATATTATCAAAAGTATTTCTATTTACAATGAAGCCCGTCTGATCTATGTCTATAATGCCGGGATAATTGTCTTCAATCTATCAGCAAAAATACTCATAAACATTTTATAATCAACATTAAGTAATGAGATGGGTCGATATGAAGAACATCTAGTTGGATCTTTATTAGGTTTTAAAATTGGTGAAATAAATGTATATTGCCAAGATGGGGGTTATTAACTCAGTTTGGGCCAGAATAAAAACCTTATGTATTAATGAATATGTAGTTTTAGAAAGGATTTTATATATCTCTGGTATAATACCATCATTACCCGGTGCTTTGTTTGATTTAAGCTTATTTATTTGTGTAATAACTTCTGTATATGAAATACTCTTGTCCAATAGTTTAATCTGTTGTTTATTAAGCTTTTTATTCATGTTTGTGGTTATAAACTCCTTTATTTTATCTTTAGGTTCCATGTTAATGTTGTTATGGTTAATCTTGTGAAAGTGATTTCTAAATTCATCCAGTATTTCTGGTATACTAGAAACATTCTTCTTTTTCCTTAGAGAAAAGATTTCTTTGATATGGTTTTGTTTATTCAATCTTTTGTTTTATTTTTAAGTCTATGTAAGTATTTGGGGCTTATTGAATAAGACAAAACTTGTATTTCTCTAAAGTTATTTTAACTTTATGAGTTAAAATTTCTTTGTATTTCTCATTTAGTTTGTTTATTTCTTCAATAACTTTCTTGTCCATAATATTTTCTTTATTATTATGTTTATAAGAGTCTAGTTTACTTTGAATATCTAACAATTCCTTATCCCAAGATTTCCTTTTGTTATTATACCATCTGATACTTTGTCCATATAGATATGATTTTAAGGCATCCCAAACATAGACAATGGAGACTTCAGGAGTATTATTTATGTCTAGAAAATGTTGTACTTCTGAAAGTATATATTCTTTATAGTCTTTTAGCTGAGTTAAGTATGCTGGTATCCTTTTGATCTGAACATTATGAGTATTTTTTATCATGAATTCAAAAACAATTGAGTTATGATCAGATATAGGACATGAAATGATTTTGGAATTAATTAAATCTGTTACCATCTGGTTAGAAATAAAGACCCTATCTATTTTTGAATAAGTTTTGTATCTCTTAGAAAAAAGGTGTATGGTAATGATTTTGACTCTATCTGATTATTAATATCATTCAAATGATAAGAATTAGCAAAATCATTTAAATGTTTTGCATTAGATGTAATTCTTCTTTTCTTTATAGTGGTAGTATCACTTTCATGTAGTATACAATTAAAATCACCAGCTAAAATAATATCCCCTATAGAGAATGATATGATCTTATCAATATGATGTTTCACTGTATTAATACCAATTCCAGGTATCCAATATACATTAATTAAAGTGTAAGTCTTCCTATTAATTTGTATTGTAACCATACAAAACATTCCTTTGTCATCCTGATAAGACTTAATGGTTTTAGGAATGGGCATACTTTTATTCCATAAAATAGCCACTCCTCTTTTTTCTGAGTGTGCTCTGAACTAACCAATACTGTATACTTATTAGTGGCTAGTTTATCAATATCTTTTTCAAGAGATGGGTTTCTTGCAGGAAGACTAGATTGGCCTTGTGTAGATTAATGTATCTTATTAGGCTTGCCCTTTTACACGGATTATTCAATCCATTAATGTTTAAAGAAATTCCTTTTAAAGATGTCATTTGGCATTTTTAAAACTAAAGAATCTTATGATTGAAATAACAAATAACAAGATAAATAATGTTACATCTCCTCTTTTAGGTGTACCTTTAAATATAGCTGTATTTATTAAATCTCTTATGGGATTTTGTATAGGATTCAATTTTGTTTGTAGTGACAATGAGTGTACAAAATATATTGTGGATGTCAAAACTATATACATATAACAATGAACAAGTGAAAATAATGTAAGGATTAAACCTTGCATCCCGCCTGGAGTTGAAAACTCCAACTTAGAGCAGTATTTACTACTCAAGTTAACCCCTACCCTAAGCAGCAGTACCTCAGCTACCACCTTATCAATTTAATACTAGTTATATTTAACTGAGGTTAACAGTTTTCAATTCAATTATCTATCAAGACAAAACTACACATTTGGTAAAACAGCATCATATAAACTAAAATAAACTTTTTTTTTTTTTTAAAACTGTTCATACTATTATATAGATCTATGTAATATATAACACTTGTATTCTAATAGCATTCAAATAATCTTAATGATAGAAATCAAGAGGAGAGAAAATTATGTTCTAACATTCATTTAAATCAAAAACTTTGGCTAATATGATTCAGACATTACATGCATTAAGATGCATCTATTTTCTGTCATGTGAATTCTATCAACAGCTTCCAAAAATCTTGAATTGTTTGTATATGAGCATTTACTTAAACTCATTATTGTCAATAGAGTAAAATATTGTATTCATAAAATTATTATAAATCATATTGCATAGTTATGCAGATTCTCAGAAACACCTTTATTACCTAAAAAAAAAGCCATCACACACATAAACACAGACACACACATACATATACACACACACATATACACACACACACACACACACACACACACACACACATACACATATATATATATATATATATATATATATATATATATATATGATCTCACTGAGTTGTGTCTTTGTAGAGCACTATCCTACTTGCTGTCCCTAGAATAAATATGTCTGCTTTATACAAAATAATGCACAGCAAACACATATTAGTAACCAGATTTTACAATCATGCTAACCTACTGCTTTAAAATATATCACATGACATTTCTTCCAGAATAGAGTTATAAGATTATTTATGCTTGTCAATCAGATGAATTAAATGAGTTATAGTAAAGTATATGTTTGGGACACAAGTTTTAACACAGATTATTATGCTACTGTTAAGTAGATTTTCAAAAACATTTAAATAAATGTTTCATTTTCTATGCCTTCTAAAATAAGATATTTACTTGCTACAAGAAACTACATCATCTAAACTCATCATAACTGACATATTTTATGAATAGAGTATTTTTCCTGAATCTGTGGTGTGTCAGTGTGATAACCTTGTCAATGTTTATACTAACTGCTTTCAGTTTCTCTGTGAAAATTCTGTGAGTGAAGCTTCTGAGGAAACTCATGGACACTGTGCATGAGACAGCCCACATCCCAGATTGTCTCCCTTAACATTTTGGCGGGAAACTTATTAAAACTTGTGGCAAACATTCATTTTGTCAATAGAGTAAAATATTGTATTCATAGAAATTATTATAAATCATATTGGATAGTTATGCAGATTCTCAGAAAAAAAGCCATCACACTCACACACACACACACATACATACACACACACACACACACACACACACACACACACACACACACACACACACATATATATATATATATATATATATATGATCTCACTGAGTTATGTCTTTGTAGAGCACTATCCTACTTGCTGTCCCTAGAATAAATCTGTCTGCTTTATAGAAAATAATGCACAGCAAACACATTTTAGTAACCAGATTTTACAATCATGCTAACCTACTGCTTTAAAATATATCACATGACATTTCTTCCAGAATAGAGTTATAAGATTATTTATGTTTGTCAATCAGATGAATTAAATGAGTTATAGTAAAGTATATGTTTGGAACACAAATTTTTAACACAGATTATTATGCTGCTGTTAAGTAGATTTTCAAAACATTTAAATAAATGTTTCATTTTTATGCCTTCTAAAATAAGACATTTACTTACTACAAGAAACTACATCATTTAAACTCATTATAACTGACATATTTTATGAACAGAGTATTTTTCCTGAATCTGTGGTGTGTCAGTGTGATAACCTTGTCAATGTTTATACTAACTGCTTTCAGTTTCTCTGTGAGAATTCTGTGATTTGAAGATTCTGAGGTAACTCAAGGACATTGTGCATAAGACAGCCCACATCCCAGATTGTCTCTCTTAACATTTTGGCGGAAACTTATTAAAAACTAGTGACAAACATTCATTTAGCAGTGTAAATGCATCTAAACATGACAGAACCTCCACAATGTATTCCACAGATCATCACAGCCTCTATGCAAGTGAAATTAAACTCAAAATTACCAACAAGCAATAAAACTCAGCATTCTTCTCCCAACTCAATTTTCATACAAATCCTATTATTCACTGTGCCCACACAGTCAAAAGCATTTCTATATATTAATAAAGAAAAGAAAAGGGAGTAGAAAATAAAAGGGAGTGAGGCAGAAATAAAAAATGTAAGAGAAAGCTGTAAGAAGTATATACAATGGAATGTTACTTACTGTTTATATTAATAGAGTTATAATAAAACATATTATTTACTCTTATTTAGTTCTGATTATTATTAGTTAAAGCATGACAGATTATTTACAAACAAGCATAAGCAGTATAATCAAGAAAGTATAATTAGAAATAGCATTTGAAGAACTTATAAACTTTTACAAGAAATAAATATGTTATTATTCTATTAATGATATTTTCATTACTGTTCTCTGCCTGCCCTCCGCCACCCTTTACCCACTACATAATCTAAATAGAATGTCATTGTTTAAACAAAGAAAATAATAAAATAAGAAGGAAAAAAAGGTAAAGATAAAAAATGTATCAAATTACTAACCTTACTTTTTTCAGAAAGAAAAACAAATCGAGTCATAGCCTGCCATTAAATCCTCAGGCATTTTGACTGGTTATGAAACAAAACATTTCTTTGCACATAGAGAATAACTTTGATTAAATCTTTTCCAAAATATTTGTGGCTTTCTGGAAATGCAGGAACTATATTCAAAAAGATTAATAATGAACTAAAATGATGAGAGAGAAAAAAACATATAACAAATCATTTGTTTTTAGTCTCTTCTTCTTCTCTGAAGTCTTCCAGGAAGCTTCAGTTGCCAATCTCTTTAATGAAGAACTAGCCCATTCCATTTCTTCTATTTTATCCAAAATCCTTTTTCTTTGACAAACAGTAAAGCAGAGTCTAAATCATCAAGACCTTAGGACCATCAGGAAGGAAGATTTTAAGCTTGGCAGGAAACAGAAGGTATGTTTTAAACTGTGCTTTTAAGCTCCCTTATTAGTGGCAGAAAAACTTTTCTTTTAGCAATTACCATGGAAGAATAGTCATTGTCAAAACGCACAGTTGTCTCATTAAACTTAACAGGAGCTTTAGCCCAAGCAGATTTAAGAACCATCTCTTTATCAAAAGATGATAGAAATCTAACTATAACTGATCTAGGATAGTTTTTGTTAGAGTTAGTATTAGCTATAGATCTATGTGCTCTTTCGACACCAAAAGAGAATGCTTCTGGTAAATCTAAAGTTTTAGGGAGCCATGTTGTTAAAAAAAAAGTAATATTGTTACCTTCAATATTTTCTGGCAGTCCAAAAATCCTAATGTTATTACGCCTAGATCTATTTTCCAGGTCATCCAGCTTTGTTTGTAAATGTGTATTTTGTTTCAACAGAAACTCAATGTTGATTCCCTCTTCTTGTATTTTATTTTCCATGTCATTCACAGCTTCTTCTATGCCTGTCATCTGGATCTTCTGTTGTTGCAGGTCCATATATAACAAGTCTATTTGTTTTGTAGTTTTTTCTATGAAAGTGTCTATTTTAGTATCCATTTTATCCATCTTAGCAGTAAGTTGCTGGACTATAATCATCAGAGACTGAAGTTCTTTCTTGATGCTGGAGTCTTGAGAATTTGTCTTACTGGAACTCATTTCAGACTGATAAACTGACAGGAAAATTTCCAAAGTAATTTCTGACAGGAATATTATTAAGATTTCCTTTCTTTTTTAGATATAGTTCAAGAACTATATAAAGCAAACATATTTAGAAAGAAAATTACTTCAAGAATTAATTTTTTAAGTAATTAATTCCTGTCAATGTAATGAAATTGGTGGAGCTGAAGAAATCTGCTGCTATCCTGTGTTCATCCTTGGCCACGCCCCCTGCATACTGCTTTCTGATTACAGATAGGTGGATTTAATTTAAAACTTTTATTTCAAATTTTCTAGCACAAACACTGATAGATGTTTGCTAAACAAAGCAATACAGTCTCACAATGAAAACAGACTCAGCATTAAAACTTTGGTGACTTTGAAACTCACATTCATTGAAACAGAATTGAAACTCACATTCAAAGAAAATGTCTCTGACAAATGGAAGATTAAGTTTACCTTTGGGCTGTTTTCAAATCATAGACCCCCTTGCACATATTTTTAGGAACATGCAAAATTTCTTTGATTCACCTTCCTGCTTGTATTAAATTATAATATATAATACTTAAATTATATCCCTTGTATAATGCACCACTTGTTAGAGCATGTTTTAAATTTATAGCCATATACAGCAAAGAAACAGAACATATGAACCAATAATGCCACAACTGCCCATTTCAGAACATTTCAACCATAAAAGGCCACTCAAACTTTTGTCATTACAACCCACCAATATCAGTCAATATGCACAGTCTCTGCAGAAGTAAAAGTCATCTGAATAATTCCACATTAAAAAGATCTAACTGTAACTAATGAAAAGGTTGCTGCTAGCAAAAAACTTTATATTTAAGTAGTTCATCTACAAATTCACTGCCTGCTGCCCTTGAAGAATAAATTGCCTATGTTACATTAAAAATGATAAGCTGGCAATATTGCAATAGGGAATGGATGGCAAACTAAAACACATTCATGGTTACTAGGCATCTTATCCAAAGAAGGACATACTCAGGACTGCTGTACCCCACCCTCTTAAAATCCAACACAGTATTAGCAATCTATCTGCATGCTGTGGGAATAGAACCCACAACCTTCTGCATCAAGACAAAAGTATACTACCTGCTGTGCTACTAACACTGCTTTAAAACTCAACACACAACAGTGATACCATTTGCTAAGCAAAACAGTTGCATATTTTGGGAAGATGATTCAGGCTCTTGTTTCCTATAACTAAGGTACAGGGCTTGAGCCTAAGCAAATTACTAACTACCTGCTAACCCTAACTAGGGCATTTCACTGTTTCACATACACACCCCTCAACCTTTTAATGCAAGAAATCTGGACAAAGTCTAAAATAAATAGGAACAGATTATAAATATTTATCTCATGAACTTAGAAAATTGCTAGAATAACAGGATTTGTGTTAGTATGCATTTTTCTAAAGGATATGAAGGCTAAACCTCAAATATCTGTCACTATTTAGCAACTTCAATCTATTTATGAGGAAAAAACAAAAATATGGGGCAAAAATATGGACATTCTGTAAACACCTGAGCAGTTATTGGGTATGCTACCTATCTCTTACACACACACGCACGCACGCACATGCACATGCACATGCACACGCACACCATACCTCTCAACCTCTTAGCACAAGAAGTCTGGGCAAAGCCTGTCTTAATGTGGGGACAAAGGCCCAAAACTAGGGACACATTTTAAATATTGCTCTTATAAATTCAGAAGGTTGCTAGAATAACAGGATTTGTGTTAGAATGCATTTTCTAAAAGATATGAAGTCTGAAACTAAACTCAAATGCATGCCGTTAGTTAGTAACTTTAATCCTTAGATCATCCCAGTGATTTCTCAAACAAAAAAAGGCAATTTTTATGAGGAACAGACCAAAAATATAAGGCAAAAATCTGGACATTCTGTGAAAATCTGTACAGTTGAGAGGTATTACACACACACACACACACACACACACACACACACACACACACACACACACACACACACACACACACACCCCTACCTCCCTCTTAGACCCTCCCCCATAACTCTCAACCTTTTAAAGCAAGAAATCTGGACAAAGACACACACAATGGGGTGGACAAATGTCCAAAAACAGGGACACTTTTTAAATATTGCTCTTACAAACTTAGAAAGTTGATAGAACAACAAGTTTTGTATTAGTATGAACTTTCTGAAGGATATGAAGTCTAACCTCAAATTTCTGCCATTATTTTCTGTCTTTATCCTCAATGATTTGCCAGGGATTGCCAGAAAAACACAGTTTTATGAGAAAACAGACCATGGATGTGAGACTAAAGTCTTCACATTCTGCGAAAATCTGGACATTTCACTAACTCACACACACACACACACACACACACACACACACACACACACACACACACACACACACACACTCCTCTTAAAAACTTAAAAACACACATGCACACCTACCACTCACTTGTCCGGTCACGGTCCAGAGTCCAAACATCTTCAGGAATTCAAATTCCATGCGTGCAGACCAGGAAGATGTAAATGATCGGTCGCACATTGCGCAGTGTGACCTGGTGCAAAGGGTGTACATAAAGAAGAATGCCTTTAAAAAGAACATTTTTTTTTTTTTTTAAACTAACAGAGCAGCAGAGGTGCCGGTATGCCATACCGGCCAAAAAAAAGCCCTGGTTATGGCTATAAAGGAAGCCTAATATGATCAGTAAATGTGAATGTATGGTTCCATGATTGTCAGCTGAGTTATTAGTGCTTAACACTGCCCATTAGTAAGAAACTTTTCCTACACTAACAACAATCAGCAAGATTGAAATATGATGGATTTGTACTTGCAATATACTATATGCCACTGATTTGCATTTCATGCTAAATCCTTAGGCCCGTTCTTTCTACATTAACCTTGGGGAAGGAGATATTGGCATAATTGTCAAGGTGTTTACCACACAAATACATGATGCAGGGTTTGATTCTCACTTTTAAAAAACATTGGCTAGGTTTAAAACAGCTCATAAGGGCAACTAGCCTAGTACTGAAGTATGAACCTTTTCAGGTTAGCATTCCATTTTTTTTTCCTCTGGATTAATCCATTCAGCTTACTTAATGCCAGCACTGCTAGTAAAGTTATTTAATTTATAAGGACAATAATATCAGATTTTTTTTTGCTCTTGGTTGTTTATATTCTACCTTACTGTCTATCTCTTAATGGCTTCCTCTTGGCTGTGTAATGCTAATTCTTTGACTGGTATACACTTCCTACCTTGTCTCTTTCTTGCTTTCTCAACACGCTAACTTCTCTCTGTCCTCCATCTCTCTTTGCACACTATGCTCTAAATCCTTTATATTGGATGGTGCCCAGTTCTTATACCCTCTAATCATCCCACCCAAGACTTTGAATATTAAGATAAGAAATACTTTAAAATAAAATGTTGAGCACTTTTGTCTTTCTCAGTGTATTAGAACTTCAGAACAAATGTCAAAACCAGATAAAAATCATTTAAATAAGAAAATGAATTCAGATGACTATCACATTGCAACAAGGAAAGCAATGCAATTATTAAAAAAACAACTATTACAGCTTAAGAGCACCTGTATGAACACTGCAACAGAATTGTTAAACAACTCATCAAAACACTGAGTTAAAGCATGCAGTTAAAGTTTTTTTGGTGAAAACATTTAAGACTGAAAGTGAAAGAACCTAAGGACACTGATTACTTTATGAATACTGCATATACTTTACATGCTTTTGGTGTTAAACACAGTCAGCAACTGGAAGATTTTATTTGATACTAGGGGTTTGGGCCAGGCTGCTGGAAAAGGCACCTTATTTTTTAACAAGAGAGGGTAAAATATTAAGGCTGTTCTGGAGAGTCAGAAAGTTTATAAGCTAGTGACTTGCAAACTTATTGGTACTTACTCTGCAGTTATTATACATTAATAGATGCAGGTCCATTTCTCATTTTGGGTATTATGAATTGAAACTGAAGAACTTTATTCAAATGATTCATCAGGTGTTATTTATGTGACAAGGTGCCAAAACTGTAATAGCTTCTATATGGGCAAATCCATGAGGAGCTGTCTGAGTGCATATACAAACACCTATATGCCATACACACAGAAACAACACTATGTACAAGCAATTACTAATTCGAAGAAATCTGTGTTCTTTATTGTTGACAGTCTGAGAATGGAGAGTGGAGGTGGGGGAGGATGATTTCTGCAGCACACTATACAGAAAAGAATTGTATTAACAGCTTAGATTGGACATAGGTCATCCCCCACCCCACCATCCTTCCAGTTTAAAGAAGAAACTCAGCATGTAAGAGCATAGTTAAATTAAAGCATTTAAAGTAGACCTATGCATTATTCATTTTCAGGTCTGACACATTGGCAATTTGGTATCAATTTTATGTACAGAGTTCTTTATACTTTAATGCTGTTTTATTAATATGCCACACTTGACGTTAATTATCTTCATACAAAGAACACTTTCAACTGTGTATTTTTACTGAGTTTCTTAAGTATTTTATGGCAGTGTTTATATATGTACTTTCAATTTATAAAAGTTGTTTTTTTAATTATTTACTTGTTTTTGTTGGCCATTGTGGTAGTTATAGGAATTCATTTTCTTCTTTAAGTGGTTTTATCTGTTTTAACATTAGTACTGAAGATTTTTCTAGGCACTGAGATAAACTAAAGTCCTCAGTATTTCATAGTAAAGTGTTCATTACTTAATACTTAGAGTGTTTTTGTGTACATACCTTTTATTAATTCACATTTAGTTTGCTGTCAGTGGGCCGGGACAGTGCTAAGGCTGAAGAGGGCAGCAGGCAGCTTCACTTAGTCTATCACATTATGTAGTTGAAGCTCTGTGTCGATGTTTTGGTAGTCTTGGTGGTCATTTTAATTCACTATCATGGCTCATTACCACAGAAAAATAATGTATGAGGCAAATACAGGCTGTCTGTTTCAGTCTTCAATCATAGTGTTACCAAATTTAAAACAGAATGAAACTGGTTGCAGGAGAACTCAAATTTGAGTTGTTTTTTGATGCCTCTAAACCTCTAGCAAGTAAAACACTGTTTAATTCTGACAACTGTTTGTCCAGAAGGGACAGTATAAATACAACAGTTCATTGTACTATGTCCATTATTTCATTCACTTTGATTACTCGCACAGTTGAACTACAATAATGTCTGAAAGAAAACAGACATTAAATGATCGTTTGTATGGCCTGCTGGTGGGCCTAATGGTTAAAATGTTTACCTTTCAAACACAAGGTGCAGGGTTTGAGTCTCACAAGGTATAATTGGCTAGGCTTAAAAATAGCTCACAAGGGCAGTTAGCCTAGTACTTACCTATGAACCTATATATAGTAGAGCAGGAGCTTGAAAAACAATGTGCCCACTTTTTTTTTTTTCATTGTCACCTGAATCAAATATCAAGGATGTGCTTAGACACTGGATACATTTTTGGTAGGGTGTGTCAGGCTCTGTGTGTGTGTGTGTGTGTGTCTGTGTGTGTGCACACGCATGTGTGTGAAAGCAAAAGGCAAAGCAATTACTTGATTACAGTTAAATTCTTCCTGATACGGCTCTTCAATATATGTGTGTGTAAGAGCAACAAGGTAAAATATATCACTATGGCCATTATATCCTTCTCGTTCATCATAATGAAACATCAAAATTATATACAGAAAGTCGCTCTGTTTAGTGGAAGTGGAGGTTGGGGAGGCAGGAAGCATTTAAAAGCAAAGTACAGTTACATGATCACTTTTAAATGGCCATTGCTACAGCTTATCAAGTGGGACAGTAGGTGTTTGTCTAAAAACAGCAAGCTTAAATATATTATTGAGGCCATTATTTCCTTAAGAAGGAGAAAAAGAAATGTTTCTCTTTTGGAGGGCAGACTTTATGAGAAATGGCTGATCAAACGTAATGTCAAACACTCAGTTGATCTGACTTACCAGAAGCAGTGGGAATGTGTGCGGGAGAGTCTGTGTGTGAAAATATTATGCTGCTATACTTATTATTTGTGGATAATTCACACGATTTATTCACAGCCAAAGGATGAGCACCCTGTCAGAAAAGGCACATTCTACTAGGATAGTTGTTTTTCTTTAAGCTTTTCCCGGTTAGGGGTCACCACAGCGGAACTCCGGTCCACTAATGATTGGTAGTAGATTTTTTATGGGTGCCAAGGTGCCAGCTCAACGCCCAACCTTCAACAAAGGCACGCACATTCTATGCATGTCTTTTGAATGCCACTCGACCACGGGGAGGACATGCAGACTCCACACAGATGGCGCTCCAGCCGAGATTCAAACAGGAGAACCTCTTGCTGTGAGGCAACAACGCTACTGCTGCACCACTGCAGCTTCGTACATTCTACTAGGATAGTATATGTATGAAAAGAGCAAAAACTAGTGTGCTGTATTTCAGAAATACAATGAAAATGCAACTCGTGTTTTGGCTTTCATGTTAATACTTTATTATTATAAATTCATAGTACCCCTAATGCTAATATTTTCAGATTCATTTCACAACAAGCATGTGCATTTTTACATTTTAGCATGAAGTTTAACATGTAATACAGGATACCATAAATATATTTGGCTTATGTAACAAAATAACTAAAATCATTATGTATTTACCCCTCAAAATGATTTTTCAGCATTTGACATGCCCATATACAAAAAAAAGAAAAAAAGGAAAATGTAACATTACTGGGAAGTATGACATGGAACTCAGAAATTCTGCCTACGATTTATAACTGAATATCTAGATTTGTCATCCAAAAGGTTTATTAGAACAATCAAACATTTTCTGAAATATATCTGTGCTCTACCATATCGGCCTATACTGCCCTCATAATGTTCCAGGTTGCCAAGTTTTCTATTAGCAATTCTGTACATTCTTGTATTCTAGTGCATTTCCCTGTACAACTGTTGGGAATCAAATATGTTTATGATATCCTGCTAAAATGTAAAAATGCCCCTGTTTGTTGTGAAATGAATCAGAATTAATGTCTGTGTGGGGATAAGCTGATCCTTCCAACAGAACAAGGTGGTTTAGGATTACTTGACTTGAATTGATATTTTAGGGCAACATAGTTAAGGCTTGTATACATAACACAAGCAGAAACCTATAATTCAAAGTGGATATGAATGATGATGAAGCAGGGGGGGCACTTCAAGAAATAAGGAAAGGGTGAGATTTTGAATGCAGATCCTTAAGGAGAATAAAAACAGCCATACAGAATATTATATTTATAAAGTAGCAGAAAGTATTGTAATAACTAAGGTAACTGCCCTTGTAACCTCACATTCATAGAAATGCATTGGAACTTACATTCATTGCAAATATATTAAAACTCAAGGTTAACTGAAAATGCATTGAAACTCACATTCATTGAACTTGCATATTGCCAGTGGAGGCAGTGTAACTTGTGCTCAAGGCTGTTTTCAAACCATGGGCACCCTATGCACATTTTTAGGACCATGCATAAATGTATGTGTTCTTTGATTCATCTTTCTGATTGTATTAAATTATATTCCTTGTCTAATACAGCAGCATTTGCTAGAGTATATTTTGAATCTCTAGTTCTGGACATTTTTGCAGTAAGCAGTGAAACAAAATATATAAAACAATAATGAGAAAACTACCCATTTCAAAACATTATAATCTAAAAAGGCCACTCAAACTGTTGTCATTTTAATATACCAATATCAGTCAATGTGCACAATCTCTACAGAAGTTAAAGCCATCTGAATAACTCCACATTAAAGAGAACTATTACTAATGAAGAAGTTGCAGCTGGCAAACAATTTTGCATTTCAGTGCTTCATCTACAAATGTAATACCTGCTGCCCTTGAAGAATCAGTTACCTATGGTACATTAAAAATGGTGTGCTGGTGATATTTCCATAGCATTTCCTGAACTAAATAAGCTATGCAATAGGGAATGTCTGGCAAACAATGACAACAGTTTCAGAGTTACTAAGTCTGTAGTCCAGGAGACCATTAAGGAGCCTAGCACAAATTCCCTACTGCACCAAAGCATTGCCTGGTAAAGTGACTTTCTCAATGTCACACAGTAAATGAAGATGGAAAGGTTCAAACCCTGCACCCTTTCCAGAGGAAGAAGCTCATTAATTACTCGGAGCTTTACTACTCTGCTCAAACTGCCAGAGTAACAGTTTTTAACTAAATGCTGAAAATACTTTTACAATCTGATTTTTAAAAAAAGACTGTATCACAGTAATATGCAACAATGACTATATAATGGATGCCGAGGATCAGGTGGTTCTGATCATCACTATGAATAAGGCAAACAGTATGACCTGACATATGTCAACCCCGGAGGCTCTGAAGGTACTGCAAAATATATTGCTAAAATTCAACATGTCTAGATGAAATTATACAATCTGGGCCTATTAATGGATTCATTCTCTATTTAGTGCAATGAATAAAGCAAAACAATTAAAGGCGATATATATATGCTGCAGCAACTTTTGTTCCAATAGTTTACAAGTCATACAAAAATCCGAAATGCTACCACATACAGCATACTGTTTTGCGGGGAGGCCTTACATGCTTGCATTATACCTACATCTCATTTTGGACCCCCGTATTGTCTTCTTTGTTATTAAGAATAGCTATCCCACTGGACATCACTCAGTACAGATCTGACTTACTTGAATTGCTAATGATGTTGTATTGTTGTAGTGTACATCTCCATGGCCAACAGAGTTGGATTGTGGACAAATGGGTGATGTGGTAAGGAATCAGGCCCCTGCCAGCCATACCACTACCCTAATACTTGGCTGTCTGTCCCCAATTACCATAAACACTGTTCCAACCTGTCAGTGTACATACTGTTTTCTTCTCTGCTTTTACAGTTATCACAAACATTTTGATGTAATTTAAAGCTTTTTATTTCAAATTTCACAGAAAAAAAACATTGAGAGCTATTTTCTAAACAAACACTATCACATTGAAAACTGACTTAGCATGAGAAACAGTAAACTTCTTTTTCCCTTGAAACTCACATTTAGTCAAAAATGCATCTGGCAGACCATTAAACTACAAGATACATGCTGGGATTCATAATCATATAGCATATAGTGAAGTACTAATTAACATCTATGTGAAAGGTTCAGGCATTCAAAAGGCAAATGTTAATGCATTTTCAGGGGCAGTCCAGGAGTATTGTCTGGTGAAGTAACTTGGTAGAGTCACATAAAAGACAAATGAAGGCTGAGGGAATCAAACCATGTACTACAGCAAGCAGTTCTTTAACAGTCCATAGCCTTACTCATCTGCACTAAGTGCCAGGCAAGCTGTTGTAATCCAAACACACTGAATCTCATACCTGTGTGCCTGCAAAAACAAGGTAAATGAAAAATGTTTTCATAGGTAATAATATTAACATTAAAACACAGACTTTGTGCTGTCTGATTTATTTACAGTGAGATAATAAACACACTGTCAACATTTAGCAGAACAAGAAAGCCAAGAATCATTTCCAAAGAATACTTTCCTACCTTTATACCATAAGTACTCTGGTGCACAGGTAGTTACTAGGCTTGCAGTCCAGGGGACCACTGAGAAGCCTAGCCCAGATTTCCAGTTGGACCAAAGTACTGTCTGGTTAAGTGACTCGCTCAAGAACAGGGCATAAATATAAGGCAAAAGATGCGAAATGTTCTGCAAAAACAGAGACAGATAAGAGCAGACTAGTCTAAATCACTTAAAAATTTAACAGAGTAACACATTTTGCATCAATGTGTATTTTATTTCTTTTTTAATTTATCTTTTTTAACCAGGTTAGTCTCACTGTGTTATTAATACTACTAGGGGAAAGTCAGCAAGGACATCAAGGAATTTCTCTTACTCTTTTCGATAGGTGCTGTATCTTTACATCCATCTGAGATACCACCAACTCAAGCTGATAGGACCCAGTTTAACATTTCATTCAAACGGCAACATACTCAGACGTGTAACATCCCCACAACCCCTACTTCTATTTTAAAGTGGAACTTTTTTTTTCCTAAGCCGGGGCAGGCCACACAGCCAGCAGTGGGCCCTGGGCAGCTGCCTACATTGCCTTATGCTGGATCTGGCTTTGCTCTTAAGCCTCTTATCAGGTCATATTAAATGATTACCTGTCAAGGAGGCAATGCTCTACATTGATATAGAGGAATCAAATGATTCTATTATGTCAAAATCTAAAGTAATTTTGATCTGTGATTTTACAGAAGCTACTACTTTTATAGGAAATAACTTCTGCATGCTTGGTATCCTTTATATCATAAAATGTCTCCACTCCCTATTTTAGTTTAAGCAGCATATTAATTGCAATTCATGTACTTTTTTTCTCATACAAAGATTCAATAAAATATTTTCTTTGTGAAGTGAATATGTAAGACATATCACAATTGATAGTGACAACTTCAGCTACTTTGATCTCACTGTAATGTTTTATTTGTATATACAAGTAATTTATGTGTACTGTTTTCCCATGTGTTAATATTCTTTTTTGGCAGTATCAGTTATTGTTACCCACAGTCATGTATAATATCCCATATGTGATCTAACAATACTAGTGCACTAGGGAATGCTAATTGATTAATTTATATTTTAATGCAGTGAAAAATTATTATGCTCTGAAATTTCTACATTTGTATGTTTTGTGAATATTAGGTACCGAGAGATGCAATAAGACCCTCTGTGTAGTACAGTGCTTTAATTTTATCCAATATACATAGATTACTGATACTGTATTCTGTGTTCATGTCTTATGAAAAGCATCCTGTAAGTAAAGCCCAGTTATCAAAGATGTCTGAACAATTTATATAATTTAGGTATAATGTACATTATTGTCTGGATGCTCAAGTTTGCATCCATCTGCAAAAAGTTTTAGCCATTCTTGTTCATACTGTAATTATGCTCTTTATAGAAATAGTTTATCCATATCATGAGAGGTGTGCTCTACAAATATGGACTGGATGGCCATTGTGTGGCTGTCCTTGTCACTTAACCATGCCATTACTCCCATCACACTTTTTAGGTTATTTTTAACCCCACTAGCTAATGATCATCATTCTTCCTGCAATAAACTGGATCCATTTTCTCTTCTGGAAAGATAATCAGTTATGGGCAGCCATCATTTAGGCAGCCATCAAGGTTCTTTTTCTGCTATATGGCCCTCATGCCTCCACTCGCGAGTAATGTGCAAACTCACAGATGTGAGAGTCTACAGTGCCTTCTCCTACAGGAATTCATATCCCCATCCACGCCTCATGAAAGCTACCCTGTACATGGAGTGGAAAGAGTCCAAACACATTTCTCAACAATCACTGCCTGCATGACATCGTTGTCTCTGTGTCGACGTACAGTACAGTGAGTTGGACTGCCATTTTCCTACCAGGATGGATGAGCCAGCAACAGCTGATCAATCGCATCCTATCATGAGTGGATCTCCCAGTACACAAGGTGGTAATCAAAAAAGGATTATCTGTGTCATAGTTAGAACTTTATCACACTCTGCCCATGGATATAGGAAGAAATTCAACCTCTCTGAAAATAGGGATATATGTGTAGTAAGTAAGCTTTGTCTTCAGATAATGCAGCTCACATCACACACACCCACATATATATATATATATATATATATATATATATATATATATATATATATATATATATATATATATATATATATACAGCTAGATATATGCAATATGCACGCACACACACACACACACACACACACACACATATATATATATATATATATATATATATATATATACAGCTAGATATATGCAATATGCACGCACACACACACACAGACACACACACACACACACACACACACACACACACACACACACACATATATATATATATATATATATATATATATATATATATATATACAGCTAGATATATGCAATATGCACACAGACACACACACACACACACACACACATATATACATATATATATATATATATATATATATATATATATATATACAGCAATTACCAAATAAAGTATTTTATAATTATAAGTCAATTTCTAACAAACCCCTTTGGATGTTTAGAAAACAAGCAGATACAGGCATTTGAAATAATGTTTACTATAAGGATATTTACAATTTTCTATAGCTTTCATAAACCTAATATTATGTTGAGTTGTAGTGGAATACAGAAGAATCTTCATATACAGCTAATGTCCTCTAACAAAACTATATTATTTACATGCATTTGTTTAAGTAAAAAAAAAAAAAAAAAAAATTCATCCAAAGTGTGGGGGGGATTCATCTTATTTGTACTATTTTTATCTATCGTGAATGCTAAGTTACCATGTAACACCTGTTTTGTCTGACATATAATCTGTAACTGAAGTTTAATGTTCTGTTGCTAGTGTATTTTATGTGGAGCTTTTCTCCCCGGGCCTCTACTGAAAATGGACATATATGCAGTTAGACTAGCCCGGTCAACAAATGTAAAATAAAATAAATAAAAAAATAAATAAAAAGTCATCACAATCATATCTCTCAACCTTTTATAGCAAGAAATCTGGACAAAGCCATAAATAATGGAGGAACAAAGGCCAAAAAATAGGGACATTTTTAAAATATTGCTTTTACAATCTTAGAAAGTTGCTAAAAAACAAGGTTTGCTTTAGTTTGACACCTCTGAAAGGTATGAAGTCTGAAACTCAAATGTCTGTCATTATTTTCTGTCTTCAGGCTTTAGTGACTTGCCTATAATTTGATAGAAAAAACACAATTTTATGAAAAAGGAGCCAAAAATATGAGGCAAAATTGTGGACATTCTGCAAAAATCTGTACCGTTGAGAGGTATGAATGATACATCATCTCATTAGCTACCTTTAGGTAGTTGCGCCAGATTACCTCCATCTTGTGTAATTTGTAACATTAGGTACAACCCCCAATTACCCAACACAGGAAAATGGCACTTGGGTTATTTGCTGTGACATGGTAACCTGGATATCATTCCCACTGTACCCTAACTGGGCAGACAAACTACTTGAATTACTACAAGCTCTCACAAAATTCATAAACAATTCATAAAAATATATTCTGATAAGAGCAAAACAGAATCAAGATATAATTATTCTCATTCTTAAATACAGTCATATTCACAAACTTATCAATGACGATATCACGACGACTTATAACATCTTGATTCACTGACCCATTTCCTCCTATCTTTATCTCAAGGCAGCTGATGGCAAAATATTCTGTAACTATGACATCTGTAGAAACCTTCTGTTAACTTTTTTCCTGCTTCCCATTAACATTGGATGATTTAGCAATCATCCACAATATATTAATAGTAGTGCAAATACCACTGCCTTTCAAATAAATCAAGCATAATCCTAATTAAAGTGGGTCGGATAGACTTAATGAAATACAACATCAAATCATTCAATTAATTATACACTTCAACCACAGAGTCAATATTTATCCCTCTTAGTATATGGTTTCCATATTTTGTTTATATGTATGTTTGTTTGGTTGGTTGTTTTCACTGTTTTCACTCTGATAAGCCTAGTAGTTTAATGAATGGCAAACCATGCAAACCAATGGAGTTCATTTCACTGCAGATAAATCACATGCACTTCAGTTTTCTTCCACATTCTCTGAGGTCTGCATTGACAACAGACTAAACAACGCATCCATCTTATCGTGGGAGGTTACAAAATCTTTCCAAGCCAGAAGAGAAGTATAATTTGTCTATCATGTCCAGGGCCTGCCCTACCTACTCAAAAAGAGACTTTAATGTAGGAAGATCAAAAAGATGTAGGCTGACTAGATTACTTTTCCAGTACTGACATTGTAGTGCAGCCAAGGGAGGTCCTGCAGTCATGATGCTCCCTCCTTCATTTCATACATTAAACTGAGGTCTCATCTGCTTGAGCTGCTGGTGACTTTGCAAGATGTAAATGATCCCATGGAACATATCAAAAGAAAAAAAAAGTAGAGGTATTTTATTAATTTGTCCATATTTAAAAAAACGCCCTTTGCATTCTATGCTATGCATGTATTACAAAACAAAATGGTCAGATTTAATTTAATTTAATTACATTTCATCCTTTTTTTTATATTTATGCTACTGTCATAATCAAAACTTTATTTATCACATCATTCATATCTCATTGTTTATTGTATGACAATTCAAATAATTTTCTTTTCCTTAAAAACATAGACATGTCATAACTCTAATGCAAATTTTCCATCTTTCATTCCACTGCTGTGCTAAAATATCATGTATAATAATAGATAATAAACAAAAATAATTAAATATTTTTATTATTCTTTTTCCAAATCCTCTTAGTTATTTCATCCTTTAATCACATGCATCACTGTGTCCTGCACATTATGCAGTGGATATAAAAAGTTACACTACACCCCCTAAAAAAATAGGTTTTTTTGTGATAAAAAAAATACCACACAATAAATCATTTCAAAACTTTTCTGCCTTTAATGTGAACTACCTGTACCTGTTACACCAAAGCATGCTTATTTGCCACAGTCATGTTTTTTATAAAATGTGTGGCGCAAACCATCCATTCCTGGTACCAACATATCTTTTAGCCCTTCTTCCTACTTTAGTCATCTCTTTCACTGTAATCTGATGTGGTAATTCTTCAGGCTGTACACTTACTATTTTTAAAAATGATATATATATCACATATATTCATTCTTCATTTCATTTCATGTTGCCATCATCATATTATCCCATTATATTTCCTGTTTATTTCCATCATTATTATCTGGTTTCAGTAAAATATATTATTCTCTAAAATCTTTTTTCTTACAAGAAAGGAAAAAAGGACCAAATTCATTACTAGTTTTCATTATTTTTCATTTTTTTTTTTTTTTTTTTTTTTTTTTATTTTTCTCTTTTATATACTTTTTTCCCACACATCCACATTCTATTCTTATTCCTTAAGCTTAAAGCTTCATATCTTCTTCCTTAAGTCCTTAGTCCCAGCGTTAACATTTTAAAATGGTTTATGCTTTTAAGTCTTAGATTTTTTATCTTATTTTTATGTCTGTGTTATGTTTATAAATCTGTCTCCGTGTCCAAATCCATCTATTAAGGTGGAAGTCTAACCTTGTCACCAAAATATACCAATACTAAATGTATGCCAGTTGGTCTAAGTGTAGTGGTATTCTAAGTGTTGCATGTATCAGTGAGATTCTTTTTGTTTTTTTTCTTTTTTTTTTGTATTTTATATTTTTTTTTTACATATTTTCATTTAAACTTTTATTTTATCTATATAACTGTTGTTTTTATTATATATAATCATGATATAACTCAATCCTGTAACACCTCCCATTTTTACATACATACATATATGAATACATACATATATTGCAATATTGCTCTGTCTTTTATTTTCTTCCCTTCTCTCCCATCCTCGCTAGCTTGTCTCATATTCATCCTAGTCTGTAAAGTTCTGGATTTCAGAGTATTATGCTAAACTATGCTTAATTAAACTATAATGTAATATAAATAAATCAACTTCAAATATCAATGTAAATATACACAATCACGGTATCGTGGTGCAGGGAGTGCATGCCCTGTGAGTGTCAGTAAGTAACTATAAGTAATGAAACATTGTTAAGTAATGCACATAAGTAACAAAACATTTTCACGGAAATATTATCTACATTCAAGCAGTCTGAATTCAATTAAATATGCCAAAGCAGGTGAATAGTGCCAGTGATATAAATAGTGCATGTCAGCTATACCAGGTAAAATAGGGTAGTAAATTATATGATATTGCAAAGGAATTCTGAGACGTGCAGTTGTGTTATGTTTTGAAAATGTTTGAAACAGATTTGTACCTGTACAGAAAAACAAAAAAAAATGTTGCACAATTAACTGTTTTGGATGTATATATTGTAACAGAGGATACTGGAAGACAATTGTAACATCTGTCTCCGTGTATATTGAGTAGAAAGAGGCAAGAAGAAACAAGAGGTTAATCTGAGTCCACCGTTATTTGAGAAAGAGTAAGAAATGTTAAGACAATGTCTGTAGTTTAATAAATTTGTTGCCTCTGCAAGTGGTGTGAGCTCTTAAAAGTTATGTCTGTGTAGGAGGAGATGTAGTCCTCAAATCTCTGTAGAATCTATTAAAGGGGGTTGCAAGGGAACCTTCAAGTCGATAGCTGATGGGAGCAGGATGTAATAAAGTACTAAAATAATGTATTGTGTGAAGTGAGATGTACATAATGTATGTGATTTAATTGTAACCAAGAATATTCTCTCTCTCACCTTCTTATCTTGTGTCACCAGTAAGTATATCTGAACAGTTTGACATCTTGCCTAAATTAGTCAGGAAAACAGTGGATGATAATTTAAAAAATTGTTTCTAAATTTCAATGCATTATTTTAACAATAATTTTATGTATTACTGTGTGTTTTATGTATTTGTTGTTTGTATTAAATGTATTTGTTTATTTATTGTTATTTTATATTTATAATTTTTTATTGTTATGTTCTTCATTGTATATTATTAAATATTTTTATTTATTTCTATGAGGCTGCTTTGGTAGGTTCTATGTGGCTTTGTTCATCCTGGCTGTTTTTTGGCTTGGTATTTGTGTTCATATGTATTGGTGAAAATGTTGTGTAGTAGGTGTGTGTGGCTGTTGCAAGAGCCTGTATGGTAGCTGACGTTGAGGTGCATACTCAGTAGGCACGCTGAGCACAGTGGTGGTATATGTGCCCCAGTTGGGTGTGTGTGTGTGTGTGTGTGTGTGTGTGTGTGTGTGTGTGTGTGTGTGTGTGTGTGTGTCTGTGCAGGGTGTGTGTGTGTGTGTGTGAGCACAACAAACACTGGTTTCCTTGGCTGGTGTGTGTGTGTGAAGACTGTGTGTGTAGAAGGTACATGAAGCTTTATTGAGCTGTGGCCATGTGGGGTCTGGAGTGCACTGTAGGGGTGGAGACAGAGAAATCCAGACCCGGACTGAGACAACACTGTCCAGACTGTACCAGGAAGTGTGCTTAAAAGCTGGGAATAGAAGGAGAGGTAAATGAAAGAGGAAAGAAGACTAGATCAGGGCAGGTATGTGTGGAGGACATGACAGGAACAGTAAACATAGAAAATGCGAAAAACATACAGAGCAAGTGACAATACCAACAGGAAATGAATACCAGACATCTGTGGTGTACAAGGATACATCCATGGTGAACATAAGAACCAGTAGGTACCTATGTGCCATGGTGACATAGTACCATAATGGTTCATACAATGGTAGCCTGTAACACAGCCATAAATGAAATGTCAGTCTAACTAAGGCTCTGACTATGTGCTGCAGTGGTAGCCATTGGTACTCTACAGCCTGACCAGTGTCTGGTCTAGATTCTCAACATCAATTCTTCTTTGTGGAGTCTGCATGTCTGCAGGTCATTTCATGCAGTGTCTGTGGGTGAGTGTGCTCCTCCTCCATGCATTTACATGGGACGGGGTGTTCTGGCCTCGCTCCCCGTGCAAAAAGACATGAATCTGCATGTTGATCCCTCCAGTTAACTGTTAAATTCCAAATTCTTAAAAAATAAATAGCTACATCATACAGAGGACAACAAAAAAACCTACCATATTGAAATAGCTACAACAACCAAGTCATGTTTTCCCACCACACTACTTGATAAACCAACAAAATGGCTAAAATAAAATAGAACACTACATACTGTATAGTGAACAAACAACTCAACACACAAGTGGCTACACACAACACAAAACAACAAAGCAAACATACTGCATATGTAATATGTATACACATAACAAAAGGCTATGAACAATATACAACACAGAACAAACACACATACTGAGCCCAACACCAATGACACAATATACATGTTAGACAAAATATATTAATACAGCTTAAAAAAACATAATATGGTTTACAAATAGGATTATTACACACAAATAAGGTTATATAAGGATCATACATTAATGCTACATTTGTGTTTGATGCAGTCAGAAAAGTAGGACTGCCCATAGCTATTACAGACCTGTACATAGTCTCACAGGGCATCAGCCTTGATAATACATGGCACACAACACCATATCATGCCAGTGGAACAACATGACAACCGTCATATAAAACACATGGGAAATGACATGTCTTTCTATTGCAAATACATGATATGGCAATATACAATTCCAAACCATACCATAGTGGTAGGGCTGGACTATGGACAGCTGTTGTCTATCATTTGCCCTCAGTAAAACACATGTTTACAGGCTAATTTTTGCAGCACTAGCTGCAGGTTAACTGCCACAATGCATTAACAGCTGAATGTGGGCAGAACGTGTAATGTGTTAAAGTGTGGCATGCACAAATTGAAGCATAAATGTCACATGATAACACATAAGCATGTCACCTACATGGGATGCATGCACAACAGTGCATATATAGTCCAATCAATTATATGGCAATCAGTCTGTTGACACCATAACACAGGTGGAGCACACAGACAAAACTTATGGACTACAGGGACCAGGCCGATGGGAATGAGCCTCACCAATGATTTCCCAGACTGTCGCCCTGAATGAGTTTTGCATAGCCTTTGCCATATCATGGACTGTCCCCAACATGTCCTTCACTTGTGCATGAAACACATCGGTCATAACCTCATGGTTCTCCTCCCAATAAATGTCTCTATTCCAATCCTGGTGTCATCTGCTCCATGGTGCAGCAGGCATAATGGCTCAGGCAGGTGTGGGCCCAGCTTCCTCATTGTTATCATCATCATCATCACCATCATCATCATCTGACAGCTCTGGCAGTGGCCTAGCATGTGCTCATCTTCATCGTCGTCTGATAGGCAAGGGTACACAGGTCCCATGCTCTGTCAAGATGAACTGCAAACATGACAGAAAGGAAAAGAAAATATGTATCATGCAGACTATTCCCATGAAGTTCATAGCAGAACTTTATAAGAAAATGATGTACATATCTGCAATGTAACATACTTAATCACCATACCATCCATTGGTGAGTTTTGCAAATACATGATACTGAAGGTGTAGTAGCCTACATCCAACTTCTTATTTAAAACACAGGTCAGTTTTAAAGGGTGTAAACATTAGCATGTAGCACAGTTATAATAATCACAATTGCTGCTAGTGAATGCCTCATAATGCACACAACACATTCCCTATGTCACTTTATCTATAGTTATGGACACAACCAATAACAGAACATGTCAGGGAGAATACATCCATCACTAATGTGAGCAATACAAACAAGGCTGTGCAACTGCATGCATAACACAACTTACTACTGGAAATCAGCACAGAGACAATACGGATGGACTGCAGGGACCAGGTTAATGGGAATGAGCCTCACGAATGATCTCCCAGGCTGTCACCCTGAATGAGTTGTGCATAGCCTGTGCCATATCATGGATGAATGTCCCCAACATCATCTGAACATTTGAATGCTGACCCGCATGAAGCATGGCAACCATACGCAAATCAACCGCATGTAACATATCCTGACATTTAAATGGAAGCATGCGTGACACTGCCTCATGCCACATTAACATAACTGAACTTTGAAAAAAAATATCTTATAAATGTCAACATAATAGTATTATGGTGACCTGCACTGTGTAATAACACAGTCTGCATCAGTAAACTGTTCGTGTGAGTTTATGGAAGTAGGTCATCATTCCCTTTCTTTTTCCCTTGCATGGGTTGCCTGAACAGTTATGTCTGCCTGTGAATGTAAATGTGAGGTTCAACTAAAATTTATCCCCCCCCCCAATCACCACCTGATATCCCAAAGGAAATACTGTTTACCACATTCCACACAACCATCACTAGTGAACAAGCTCTGCAATGCACTTTCCAAGCCAAAATACACTGCATCAATGGGCCCCAATAACATCTAGGGATGCTTAATACATAGTATGAAACATGACCTCTCTGGTCCACTTGAATCACTTTTCAGTTGTAGCCTACAATCAGGTTATGTGCACAAATAATGGAAGATGGCTACAGTAGTTTTTCTGAACAAGGGATTTCAAAACACTGATCAGGGAAAATACTGGCCCATAAGTCTGACCAGCCTCATATGTAACCCCTGTAACGATTCATCATGGACATGATAAATCATGATATACAAGCATGCAAATGCTAACCCTATCACAGCTCGGCTTTGTTAAAGGAAGGTTATTCCTATCAAATGTGGTGGACTTCATGAGAGTGGCAGAAAAGCAATGGATGTGGTCAAGATTGTGCACACAGCTTACCTCAACCTTCTCAAGCATTTTAATACATTACCCAAGTCAGGCATTGTAGACAAGCTCAGTAAATTAGGTATAAACCATTTTATCACCCACTTGATATGTAAATGACTCACTGCTAGGGCCCAAAAGGAGAAAACAGGAGATGTCATATCCACCAAGAGCTCAGTCACTAGCAGAGTCCCCCATGGCTCACCACTGGGGCCGCTGTTTTTTGGCATCTATTTCTCTGAAGTGGAAGCAAATGGTGAAAGTTTATGGCTGACTAAATTTGCAGATGATTGCAAGCTGGAGGTTATCATTGACTCCTATGCAGATACAAGCATTCTTCAAGAAGGCCTATCTATGACTAACAAATGGTGGCAAAGCCATGCTCTTAAAACCAATTAAAAGAATTGCATAATTGTACCCTTTGGAAAGTCAGCCATCATGGATAATTAACATGTTGATAACATGATCATAACAGCCAAGCCAATGGTTATGAATCTCTATATGTACATAGACAATAGCCTTACCATCGACCACCACGCGGCCACAGTGGTGAGGAAATCCTTTTGTGTTGCACAAGTTATAGGTAACAGCATGGCAGCTAGGTCCAAAGAGGTCATTATTCCACAGTAGTCTGCCCTTATCACTACAATCATAGAGTATGATGCTCTCTTCAGTACCTTTACCTGACCTTGCATTTGCGGAAACTATAACTACCTCAGAGTTTTAATGAACAAGGAATACAAGGTGTAACAAACATGCCTTAAGCAGAGGGCCTTAAACACATTTCCTCTACCCAGTCTTATATACCTTTCTGAGCGGTGACATTATGATTAGATTACAAGGCATTCACAAACACCCCAGTTATGAATCTCCTGCATATTCATAAGTCAAACAGAACCAGAAATACAAGGTCCTAGGACCACAGTTTTGTTTGTGACTTAAATAGAACATGATGGAGAGACAGATATGTGTCCCACAGACTGCAGCTCCTTGGAATAGGCTTAAAATCCACGTGTAGCTGATTTTGTATATTACACAGTTTAAGCACAACATAGACCAATGCACAGTAATTTGTACACAGGGAATGACATACATGTCCATTATGAACAGAGGTACCTTATAAATGTCTGCCCATCAATGTCCTATTTGCGTACAAGATGTTGTTATTCTTTTGTGAAAACGTATAGCCTTAAAAAGACCCACCTGGGTCATTAGCATTGTAAAACTCTATAAATGTAGAAATCTAAAGATTGTACTGTCTGCATGTAATGATTCATATGAGTAGCCACCAAGTGTCACTGTTAAAATGAGGAGAAAGTGATATAACAATATTATGAGGACCTATCTGAGCCAGGCAGCATAATAACTTGCTGAACACAACAGTAACAAATATTTTATATGTTCAATCACCACAGCCTGTGACATATGAGAATGTAATATATGTTGTACTAATGGTATTGTGTGTACAACTGTACAGCTGTACAACTGTCTGCATTACCTACCTAAAATTAGTACCAATCAGTAGCCTCCAAAATGCAAACATCTTGATGATGCTATCTGCACAAGTGTCAGCAAACCTAGGATATAACTGTGTTCTAACAAAAAAACATCCAAAGTATTGTAGATAGATACAATACTAGTGTTGAAATGAAGGGCATGCCACACAGTCTGCAAGCAACAGACATTCAGTTTGTGACCAAGCAGGCTATGCACAACAGATCAGTCACTGGGAAACACAGCCACATATACAAGCATACCAAACAATCCATTATGTGCAGCAGTCAAAGCACTAAGACACATCCAGTCTCTAATGTTGATAACTACCTGCCTTGCTAACCCATGTTGAGTTAAATTGTATATTATGAATGAAGTGAAAACACTTGGTTTTATGACATCACCTGGATCGGGGATGGCCTAGGATGTCAAAGAAAGAACATGTGCTGGTCATGTAGGTAAAGAGTTAGCAAAACTTAGTTCATGTCTCCACAGGCCGCCGTTGAAAATTGGCTTCGTTCCAAGTCAGACTTTCCCAGTTAACAAATGCCAAATAAAATAAATAAATAAATGCCAGCATTGTGATCAGAAACATTAACAGTAATGGAAAACATCCATTACTCAGACAATGGGGCAGCACCATGTATCATAGAGCTTCTGTTAACAGAACCATACACATTGCTGTACATGAGGGATACAGTAAGGTATGTATATGGACTTTGATATTCCTTGACAAAGTACACATCACTAAGCAAATACATGTATCATCCATCCTCTGCATTTCAACTGTAAGTCTCCCCATCCGACTCCTTCAAAAGATAATGATAACGCTCTTGAATTAAATGTAATAATTAAAGATAAAACAAAATATGATAGCACTTTTAAAAATAACACCATATTACAAAAAACATTTGTCAGACATAAAACAGTCTGTGATAATAACAATGAGACTACTACAGGTTATGAATATATTTTTTGGAATTCAGTGAATAACTGAGTTATTCACAATCATATGCAAAATAAGCATTGATATCAATAAGTGGAGTATGCTTCTCTAAAGAAATGTTATGGGTGAAGTAAACCAAGAGAAGAATTTAAGATATGTTTCCCGTAAGAGGACTGGAAACCACAGCACAACAAATGTAGGCATTCTACCCAGTTTCCTTACAGGCACAGCTAACAGGCAGCACACATTTTTTTTGGTACTTACGTATTATCGCAACCACCGTCTGTCGGCATGCACCGCATTCTCTTCTCGGCAATGTTCTATTCTAATTGAAATAACCTGCTGCTTATGATTTCAACATCTAGATGAATTAACCTGCTGGCAAGTGTTAAAATTAATGCTGTTATTCAACTCTTCTGCTTATGTTTTCAACAAGTCTGTTTTTTTTGTTTGTTTGTTTTACAAGATATTATCGTAACCATGTTGAGAGCATAAGCAGAAGACGTGCTTTTTTTAAAAGTAATATCGCAACCACTTTATTGATTGGCTGTTATGCAACCACACTTTAGTACATTTCACTATACTATATTGCTTCGTTTTTACTAAAAAATATATATTTTATTTTTTATTTTACAGTAAAAGGATTTATTCTTTTATGACCCTTTTAACATATAGTTTAATGTAGGAAATTGAACATGAAAGACTCTGCAGAGTAAGCATTTTGATGTATATGAAATGTTTCTCTAATATTATTATTAATTATTAAATTTGTATATATTATTGGGAGGTGTTGTAATATATATGTTATCTTTTATGTTGCTTGTCGGTGTGTTTTACTGTATATGTTTTCTAAATGTTGACTTCTTGTTGTACTCCTCTGACTTCCACATACACACATACACACCCACTTTCAGGCATCCATCTTTATTAATAACTTTAGATACATAGGTTTTCATTTTAATTTCACAAAAAAGCAAACTGTACAAGCTATAAGTGACTGATTACTTGCTCTGCTCCATATTATAACCACACATTCATTCATGGCATTCTCAGCAGCATGATATTTAATTGAGAATGGAACGTTGCCAAGAATGCAGTCCATGCAGATAAACTGTGGTTGCGATAATACGTAAGTACCGTTTTTTTTTTTTGCTTTACCTACCCTGCAGTTAAAGAGCTGCTGTTAGCAAAGCGTTACAGATTATGGGCATATTCGTAGAAATTAGTTATTCTCAACCATGCACAAAATAAACACTAATATCAATAAGCGGAATATGCTTCTCTACATAACCACTGTGTGTGAAGTTAACCTGGTAACAATTTCAGATATGTTTCATCTATGTGGATTAGAATACACAGCACACCAAAAATGTAGGCATGCTGGCTGATTGTCTTACTGGCCAAGCTAACAGACATCAGGTACTTCTTAACAAACAGGTACTCCTGGTGTTTATTCAAATTCCTGTGGAGAAAAGATAAATATGGAAACTTCAAACACTTATTGGACATTTTATTGTAAAGAAATAACAGCTATTAACACGTAATTTAAAACGTGAAAGCACTCAGGCAGGAATTCCTTTTGGCTTAAATAAGCATGACTGTATTAACAATTTTTACTTTATTAGGAGGAATGAATAAAAGAAACTATGTATGAGTTTTTAGTCGGACATATAATGCCGCAGTAGGTGATATTGTTGTTCTATAATGGACAACTATGAAATGCCCAGTCATCAGCGGCCAAAGAGCTATAGTCATCAGTGATGTACAAGGTCAGTGGATGTGTGAAATTATGTCATTCTTCTTCTTCTTCTTTTGACTTTTTCCCAGTTAGGGGTCTCCACAACAGATGACCGGTCTGCTCATGATTGGCAGTGGAGTTTTATGGGGTCAAGTTGCCAGCCCAACCTTCCACAGAAGGTACATACATGCACACACTCACACCTAGGGCCAATTTAGAGTGTCCAATCCACCTACAGCATGTCTTTGGGATGTGGGAGAAAACCGGAGCACCCGGAGGAAACCCACGCGACCACAGGGAGGACATGCAGACTCCGCACAGAAGGCACCCCAGCCGAGGATCGAACCGGAGAACCTCTTGCTATGAGGTGGCAATGCTAACCGCTGCACCACCATGGCCGCCTGTGAGAAATTATGTCATTATATGTTGTAAAACATATGTACATCTACAAAGTTCATATTTATGTATATTATAAACATTAAAGAAATTAACATCATGAGACTCAAACCCACACTTATAAGGACAGCAGTTGCCATATCTACTTAATTATTCCCATGAGATAATTGTCATAACTAATTAATGCTTATAAAAACCATCTATCTGATATATATGGGGCAGAGATATATCTCTAAATTCCACCGGAATGCACAGGTATATGTAGGATAGTTACAGTTACACTGTCTATCTCTGCACCTCGGCAACCCTGTAATAAAGCTCCTCCCCATCACTCTGATGCAGGTCATCATAGTGGGGTTGATCCTGCACTCCAGTGTGGTAGATCTCTGTACGTCTTCAGTGCTCCCTCGCAATCCAGTTCCAGATGTTCCAGATGCAGGTCATTATAGTGGGGTTGATCCTGCACTCCAGTGTGGTAGATCTCTGTACGTCTTCAGTGCTCCCTCGCAATCCAGTTCCAGATGTTTATCATTGCAAAGTTCTTTGGCCTGGCTCTCATTCGATGCTCAACTTCAGCATACATCGTCAGCATCTGGGTGGTCTCCTCCTCTGTCCAGTTGGGCACATCAATACATCTCAGCCTCTTTGAAGTAGCCATCTTGATCACTCAATGTAAAATATTTGATAAATGCAAAATCAGAAAAATGCTCACTGAGGTCCCACTCAGTTTGCAGGTTGCAATGGACTGATCTGTAAATGTATCATAATCAATATCTGAAAATGGCACTGATGTCATGTAATCAGATCATTGTAGGATAACTGGCTCGTGCCATGCATAATTCCTTTTATCAATATCTATTGAGTATTTATGCAGTACACCTGGATGTTAAGCCACACGTGGCTAATTTATGTGAAAGTGCACAAACTGGGTTCCAAATCCTAGAATTTTAATGAACCTCATTGCTTGCATATGGCACAAATGGTACTTAACGATGAGTGCACATAAGGTGCACTTGCTTTCAATGATTTGGAGTGAGAGGTACACTGGCAAGTAGTAGTATTTCTGTTTTAGTGAGTATTACATCTGCTAAAGTTACTCATTCTCAAAGGTACCCATTTAAATTTATTTTTTTTGAAAATGTGAGCATTATCAGAAATTGTGGTAAGTTACTGGACAGATGTTTGACTGATTTTATGTATACAGGTTTTGTTATTTTCATTAACTGATTTCATTCCCATGTGCAGTTGTATAGACAAATTTACTTTGCAAATGTGAGCAGTACATAAAGACAGATTTATGGATCATCCATATTTCTTACTGGTAATGCCTTGCAATCTATTGTGTAACTATGGAAACCTATGGGTTCTGACACTATCGATGTTCTATGTTCTGTTGCTGTTACGGATAGTTCTTCATTGATGCTTCTTAACAAAGGTCTTATCACTACTGGATCAATATACAAAGGATCCGTACTGTCTGTGGTCTGCCTATGGATCCTGAGGTTGTCTGATGCTTTCTGTATATCATTCAGTTGTTAGGGTGTATAATATTTTCATGTGAATTGCATGCAGACTCTTGTGGCATAATGCTGTTGTCTTTGAACCTCCATTCAACATATATATAGTGTGAGGGGTTCTAATCACACACAGACTCTAAAGATGTTACAAGTTATGTTTGTTTTACAACTGTTATGTATGGAGGCATTGTTGTTAATTTTTATATGTCACATTAGTATGTGTCAGAGACAGTGTTTTACAGACTTTTGCATTGCACAGTAATGCATACCGTTTATGTTGACATACACTGTCCACAGAATCATCTGCATAAAAGGCCTCTCATAAGAATATGATCATGTGCATATCACTGTCTGTTAAATGGCCAACCATCCTAGGGGTGGCAATTTCTCCCCACAGGAAAATGACATCATGCTCAATGCTCTCTGACAACATGGATAGAGACTCCTTGGTCATTCTGACAATACAGTCAAGAGAACTGAAATCTGGACCAACCTCACCAACATGATAAATGCAGTTGGAGGTCACAACAGATCCTGTGATGCTTGTAGATGATGCTGCTCAGACATGATCCTTGGACCAACCTCACCAACATGATAAATGCAGTTGGAGGTCTCAACAGATCCTGTGATGCCTGTAGATGATGCTGCTCAGACATGATCCTTGGACTGACCTCACCAACATGATAAATGCAGTTGGAGGTCACAAAAGATCCTGTGACGCCTGTAGATGATGCTGCTCTGACACAATCCTTGGACCGACCTCACCAACATGATAAATGCAGTTGGAGGTCTCAACAGATCCTGTGATGCCTGTAGATGATGCTGCTCAGACATGATCCTTGGACCGACCTCACCAACATGATAAATGCAGTTGGAGGTCACAACAGATCCTGTGACGCCTGTAGATGATGCTGCTCAGACATGATCCTCCTTGCAGCCAACAAATTAAAATGATACGACAGACTGAGGAATGCCATGAATGATGAACCACAATTAACCCCCCCCGTGACATCACAATATTTCTGGCCTCATTGTATATAGCAAGAAGGGAGAGACACACACCCAGGGGTGGGATAGAAGCTGGAGTTCCAAGCCAAAAATGTATGTCTTTCTTTCCATGACATGGCTGTGTATAGAGAAAATCACTGCATATTGTTGTAGCATGCATATTCATGTACTGTCATTTTTGACTTACCACAGCAGATTTGAGCTATGCACACATCTACATATGGTAATGATGATAAATGAAAGTTTAATGACATGTAGTCGTACAACTGCAGTACAAACAGAATAGTCCCACCAACATGTGAAATCCTGTCTGCATCAATATTCACAGGTCCATCTACTTCAGAACATCATCAGGGAATGACAGTTGAGGGTCTCCATACTCTGTTACTGTGAACACTACCTGTTATTGCCTCAGCCTCATTTAATAACACTGTTGTTTCACTGTCATATTATTATTTCCCATAATATTGTACACTACAGGTACATCCCATGTGGGCCCAAGCCATGCAAATTCAAGTTCAGACAGACCAGGTATGTTATTACAACAGGTTCATAGCTTACATCAATGTGTAGCACACATGTGATACATGACATTAATGTCAATATTTTTCAACACACAGCCAGCTGGCACAACATCCATCACATGAGTATCTGCAGCCCCTGTTAGTGCATATGTGATGCTGTCAGAATTTTTTGGCTAAATACATGACTGTTTTGTCTTTTTCTTTACTTTCCCAGTGCAGGATCCACAGTATAACCCTCAAACTCACAACAGTGGGAGTCTGTCAGTGGTATGCTATTACCTCTTCTTCATACATGTCACTGCTGTTACTCCTGTTAGCTATTACCTCTGATTCATGCATGTCATTGCTGTTACTCCTGTTGTTGCCCTCCATTAATACCGTGTCCTTGTTCCCATCCCTAGGCCAGCCTGCATCAATCTCATCAGCTGCACATGTCTATGTCAAACTTTCTGTATGTTTTAACCGTGTTCAGATGGTTAATGGCGGCAATGATTTGAGCAGTAATGCTGATTTTTTTTCTCCTGTAATAGTTGAAGTTCATCACTCTTCAGCATCACCATCTTCCCATGAGGAGTTGTCAGGTGCATGTTTTGTTTGTATTCCTCACATATGTCATGTATGTTGGCTATGTAACCTAACTGTATACTCCATGTTACGTAGATTCTGTGAAGCGTAAAGTCATTATTATTTCTAACATTGTAGTGTGATATATGTAATATGCCTTTGATGCTATCCAGCATGTGATGTAAGAACATTGTCCTCATCTGTGTCATCTGTCTCTTCTTTCAGCATATCAACTATCTGTAGTGTCCATTAGCCCATCCAGTGATTAGGACATGGGATCCAATGTGTCTCAGCATAGTATCATGGTCCTTGACACACAAGACGTGTTGACAGAGAGCATCCAAGATGTTGACAGTGATGTTGATGCAGCTGTAGCCTTGGATGTGAAGGGAACTTGTCTGGCCATTCTGAGAAAAATGGGACATTGCATGGTGAACAGGATGAAGCCATTGAAACACAGACCAAGAGTAGACTGCTGCTGATGTTGCCGGTTCTCTACAACACCTTCAAACTTGGCATCACAGTAGATGTAGGCATGCAGATGGTGTGCATGGCCAGGTGACAGAAAGTGTCTGCCTACTGCTGCAGGCAAATGAACATTACCAACAATGTCATGAATCAGACATCCATGCACATGCCTGCACCACAGATCATGTTGCAGACTAGCTGCATGTGATGCATGAAGGACAGGAGCACAGACACAATGATGTAATGGTGACATTTGCTGCTCAAAATGAAAGTATGCTATCTGTGACACAGTCAGTAGAAACACTGGCCTCTACAGTACTACAGCAGTTCTGTAGTACAAGCAGGCAAGTAGCTGATTGCAACATTTGACAGGCAGGCCACCTTTCAGCAAAACCATGATTGCCCACTGAGCATTAGTGTCTATGGTCCAACATGCACACACTTCTACTACTGGCTCATCTCCTGTGATTCCACCAGTCACAACAAAATTTTCAACTCTCATTCATGCTCTTTCACCTCAACATGTTATTGTCACCCCATCAGTCTCCTCTGCAGAGCAACCTGGGCCAAGTGTTTATGTACGTTGTAAGGACAGAGCAAAGCCATGATCTAAGACTTCAGTGAGGTCACCCTATACTGAGTTTGAGTGAGTCCAACAGATTCATAAGCATAGCTGACTCCTTGAATTACATTACTAGTTTACTGTGATATATTTTGCTGTGGCTATTAAAAGTTCTGCATTATGTCCTGTGTTGTTTCTCTTTTTCATGTTATTATATTGTAGAAATAAGAATGTTTGCACTTGTGTGTGTCCCTTATTGTTTCCCATACACTGATACAACAATCTGAGTGTGTATGCATACCTGTGCCAGCTGTGACCGGAGAGGATGATCCCTGCTGTGATAGATTTGTATATGTTCATAATGTTATACATTATGATTACATTGTTATGTCTGATACTCAGTGTGTACATCTAGTAGGTAATTGCTGTTAGATACAATCTGTGCTGCTGCTGTGGTGGGGCAACACCTGAATATCAATGTTTAATCTGTGTACCCATGTACATGAGGCTTGTCATGACTCAAAATTGTGGGTCAGATGATGCCGTGTTGCTGAGGCCTCTACTTGTGGTCACACCCTATATTGCATATACCTGTGTCTTCTGTCTCTATGTCCTCCTGTGCCTCCTCTGATACCTGTGAGATGTTCTTTTCAGGCATCTGGGGTTCTTGGGGTAGTTCACCCACACCTGCAGCTGAAAGACCACCACGTGCTCTAGTTAGCATGTTGTGTAGCAAGGCACACACTGTTGTCATCTATGCTGCCTTCTAAGGTGTTCAGTGCAGTGCAAAACCAGATATGCTCAGACATCTGAACCTAGCTTTCAGTACACCAAACACACTCTATGGTGGTTCTGGTTGTTAAAAAGTGTATGTAATCATCCACCTTGCTGCACATTGCTTCCAGGAAGTTTGCCAGGATACAGCCGGCAGCTGTCTGTGACACTCCTTCAGCATCACATGTGTTTCTGGAATGTCCAAAATCAGAAGCAAGTACCCCCAGGCTGAGACACACTTTTGTTTCAAGGGGGATAGGGTTTCATTGTAGAGTCTGCAGAGATGTCGACAGAGGCATTGGAAACTAAGGTCAGGTGGCACGATGCCAGGGTAATCTTATGGGCTAGGCTTGTAAAGGCTCCAGGGCCATTAGCCTAGTGCACACCTATGAACCTATGTGTGGGGCACACATGTTTCAGACAGCCATCCCTAGCTGCCCAGCTAGCCGATACCTGTCAATTATTTGCTGGTCTGACAACTGGTTTAGTTGCAGTCTTGCTCTGACTTTAGCTGTCTGCCTTCTAGGGTGCAGATCCATTGCTTCATCTATGGCTTCTATCACTGCAGTCTGTTGCAGTTAATTAACTATAGGTTTCATTTTTATTTATTTATTTTTTTTTGCTACGAAATTTGGAAAAATCCATAGTATTAGCTTTTATTGTTTGAGGTTTGTAAAGCATACACCAAGGATTTCAAAAACAGAGCTGACATGGCAGTTTGTCACATTTATGCTGCGTTGTGTTCGTAACGCGTGCTTTAGAATCAGACGGATGTGCCCAGAATCTCTAATTATCTTACTCTGAATAGCTAAGTACTTAGATTGCCTTCAGCATGTCTACTGAAACTGCTTACACAGTACGTGCGCTGAAGTCTTCCTTCGTCATGCTGTGTTGTCCACAAATAGCTTCTGCGAACTTTATGGAATCCGGCCCATTTTTACTGTTTCAGTTTTGTATGTAGCTCAGTCATTATGATTCTGTGTCCAGCTCAAGTGTATTTTGCCTCTTTTCTCCAGGTGTACTTTTTATTTTCATCATTATCTTGTGTTTGAAATTCCACAAAGGTTTTACTATATGATGTTTGAAATTCCATAAAGGTTTAACTATATTGATAATGTATAACACAGCAGCAATTGGAATATATCTGCGTAACGGTTACACGATTCTAATGAAGAAAGGCAACATGTCAAACTGAAGAGCAGTTTAGACACCTTTTACTTTAGGTAAATCAACGTTTTGAAGTCTAACCCTTATGTGAGGATTTTCTCTTTCTTGAATATCATTTTATGTACTTAGACTTGCTTTATCTATAATAAAAAATAAACTGTTGCTTCAGATGGTTCTTAATAAGATTATTAAAAAGCCGTTGATGAATCCTATAATTTGTAAACATTCCTTCACTTTAAGTAGTTCTGTACTGTATTAAAAATCAAAATAACATATTCAAACTTATGATATAGTGAGTACTGTTCCTTTCTTCATTATGTGTGTGCTTGTGTGTGTGTGTGTGTGTGTGTGTGTGTGTGTGTGTGTGTGTGTGTGTGTGTGTGTGTATGTGGTGGGGTGAGTAGGTATGCATACTAGTGTACAAATATCTACTTATTGTCTGAAGTCACATTTATTGTATCTGTGGCATAGGATTAGCACATTGCAAAATTGAATAGTCTCACTGCAAATTAAAATTTAATGAGAAAGTGATGGACATTTACTAAAGAAATATGAACGTGGGATGACTTGTTTGCCACCAAGGTTTAGTTTTGTACATAATGTACTGAGATTATAAAATCAAAAATAGTTAAAATAATGGCTTCTACTGTGAGTGGACACATGCAAATACACCAAGGATTGGAATCCCTGAACTGATTTCACAGAAAAAAAAGCTGAAAAAATACTTTTTTAAACCAGCTCCCCCACCCAACAAACTTATATACCAACTTTATAGTCACACCAATGCAAAGTAGGGGAAATTCCCCCAAAATGGGCACCACTGCTAGGACAACCCACCAACAGTGGAGGAGTTCCGATCCTTGGTGGGTTGAAACTCGGGCAACTGAAGCTCAAGAGTTCAATCGTCACCCACCATTAAGGTAATGAAATCAAAAATTATGTTTGCGCATCTTCCAAATACTGACTGTTTAAGTTCAAATTGCAAATGTATTTTCATGTTACTTGGGTTATCATGTAGTCTGTGAGCTATCATATTTTATTTCCTTCTATTCTAGTTTTTATACCACCCCAGTAGTAAACACAGTGCACTCTGTAATAAAATGAAACCGGTATAACATCCAAGCAGCTAATTATATTATGTTTCGAGTTTTTGTATCAGAACTACATAATAAATGTGCCATAAATGCAATTCATCTGTAGATTTGTTTCTTTAAAATATATGTCAGCTGTGGTTGTAATTTCTCCTCATTTGCACTCATTTTTTTTTGTATTTGCCTCATACTTTCTTGAATGTGTGCATAGTACATCCTCTCAAGAATTATTTTACCGTTTTGTTTATTCTTCCATTTCACGTTCCCTAATTTTTCGCAATGACTTTCTTAATAGTCTTTTTGATTTCTTTGTGTTCGGTCTCTTATTGTAGAGCCATGCCCATATAAATTTTTGACGTTGTACATTCAGTCTGGTATCTTTTATCCACATAATGTACTGGGCTGTTTCATTTTTGATTCCTCTGTCGTTTTTACCTTCTGAAACATAGACGTTCTCTTCACAAAGTGCCTTACAATATAATACATACTTCCTAACCCCAAAACTGTATTTGCATTCTTTGATATCATTCTAAGACCTTCCCCTTGCTTTCTCCCTTACTGCACACAGTACAGACAGCACAATACAATCAATGAGATATGATAAAGCTTGAAATAAATACTGCAGTGGCTTCTCAGAACAAATTTAAGGTACTACGTTCACCTGTCCTACAACAGATATACCTGTCCACAATTATATGAAGAAAATGTTTAAATATCTGCAAAAAAAAAAAAAGATTAAATAGCATATGTGTTATAGTTACTATGATCATAACACTTTCCAAAAAAAATTTCTCCTTATTTCTAGTATTACATAATTGAACTGTTTGTAAAAGAGTTGTATTTTGTTCATCATTTTTCATTACTACTTGTTAAGTACATCAACCTTATTTTCTAATCGGGTTTGCTCATATATTTGCCCTATATTACAAATTACATTCTCCAGAGTGGAGACTTTTGTTAGTTTCTACTTTCCTGCTCTTTTATGTTTATTTAACCTATAGCAACCTTAGATCCCTTACATTACTTGGAAGTGTTTTCTTTTTTCACCAAAGTTTTTCCTCCTGTACCCTATATATTCAGGCTGTGTCTGTGTTCATTTTTCTTCAAACAGCCCTCAGATCTGCCATGTGCTTGGTTAATTAAATGCTGAAATGCAAGTGTTTATTTTTTCCCCCTTATTGTACTAGCAGCCAAAATCCAAGAGTGCAGTCTTTGGTTATACAGCACAATTTTGAAATAAATCACTTTATTTCTGTTGTAGATGGTTGCCAGATATCTGTAGTCAGTGTATTTTGTTTGGAGAGTTTCAGTAATTTTTTTTTGATTGACACCATCTGCCTAATTTTAAAGCATTAAATAATGCTTTGGTTCAACCAATCTTTTCATTCTCAACAAAAAAGTAAAAGATATTTTTGTATTGGCTGAATGTGAGCAGTGATACACTGCTTTACCACAGATGGCACTGTGCGCAGAATTGTTCAGACTAGCTGGTTATTTTAAGGACTTACCTTCATTTGCAGTCTCACCAACTGTGTAGTTCAGTGCAGTATGTACAGTGACCATGGCTAGCTGTCACTTAGTTGTCATGTAGACATATCTTCTGCAGCAGATTTAAGGAGAATTTCTAACCTATTTGAACTTGATGCAGAAGATAAGACTATTGTTACTCATTTCATCAGTGTGTAACTGCACACTGTTTTTGTAACATCTGCAAAAGTGGCAGCATGCACTCTGTTAAAAAGCACTACTCATTTTTCTTCTTTTTCCCTGTATGCAGCCATCTTAGTAGTTTTGTTTTCTTCTGGACATTGCTTTAGCACCTGTCCAGGTTTCCTGCAGGCTTACACTTCGCATCACCCCTAAACCTAGTCTTCAGGCATTAAAATGAATGAATTAAGTGAGCACCTGCCCCCAGCACTGGAGCTGGAGGGGAGCATTATGTGCATTTTAAATCTTCAAATGTTTTCTTTTAAAAGAGCAATGCCAACGCAAACAGTACATGCTTGTATCATCCCACTAAACATTCATTCTTTTGATAAAACATCTGTTTGTTTCTCAGTCTTTTTCAAAGCCCCATCCCATCTACCACTCTGTCTTTAATTCCTGTGCTTTATACTCCCACCCCTCCCAGCTACTGCTTACTCCTTCTGCTACTCTCTGTAACTACGGAAGCCTCTGCAAGTATGTACATAGGCACGCTAAGCTTTGCTGCGCATTTCTTGTGTGTAACTTATTTCACACCTTCCCTTCTTGTACTCTAAGTGCCTACCTTATTTTATCTTTTCAGTTTGTACCTGTTACAATTTCAGGGTACAGGAGATGCCGCTGTGTATTATAAAGAATGACATCACACAGAATCACAACATTTTCAGCAGTATCATGGAAGACTGGTTTTAGCCTCTTCTCAAAGCATTAAGGAAAGACAGGGCTAAAGCAACAAAACTCATTGACAATACCTAACCCTTAAGTATGCATTGGGGAGGGCAAGTTTTGGAAAATATGTACAGCAGAGCACTTGCCTGTTATTTGAGGTACTAAAAATATTGTACAATGCCTCCCATAATCTTATAGTTAAGACAACCTCTTTTTACAACATGTTAATTTCACCACACAACTCTTAAAAAAATGGACTGAATCACTTCATTTAATAGACTCGTTTAAACTAAAAGAAATCAATTCATTATTGTTCTCTCATCAAGACTATAGATTTGGCACTCAAACTAAAATAGATAAGATAGTTGTTGCTCAAGACCTACATTCAAAAATTTCAACTTTTTCAATAATCCCATGTCAATTTTCAGACCATAATTATCTGGTATTGAAACTACTAACTGAATTTAAACCATTAACTTTTTCTTCTAGAATTCCATCATATGTTACAAAAATCAAAGACTTTGAACCTTGGTTATTGTCAGAGTTAAAATTCTTTCTTGATATTAATTATACCACAGAAATTAACAGAATTATGATATGGGACTTACTAAAAGCCTACATATTCAGCAAAACCCTTAATTGGTATAAAAATAAAATTAGAGAGTGGGATTCAGAGTTACAACAATTGCAATCTCAACTTTGTTAATGAAATCTGAAAAAAAATCCATACTCTCCAGAAACTAAAAAAAAATGGAGGAATTAAATAAGACGTATAACGAGATATTAACACATAAAACTAATCTAGCATTAGAGAGAGAGTAGAAGTAAACTCTTTGGCCTCTTCACCTAGACACTTACATAATTTATCCATGAGGGGAAAAATACAATCAAAAACTAATAATAATATTATTAGTATTCAACATGAAAGGATGGGAAAGAGAGACTCAGATATAGGAGATATCCTTGATACGTTTAGGCATCATTATATTGAACATTCTAAAAATGGGAAATTGTCTATTGATCAACTGACTCTGGAAACAATTTCAACTAAACTAAAAAAAAATCCCTGAAGAACTAAAGTTAGACCTACAAAAACCCATTTCATATAAGGAAATAACTGATAAGATAAAAGAAAGTAAAACAAATAAAGCACCAGGATTAGATGGTATAATCATACCAATTAATATAAACTTTTTTCCCACTTCCATAATATCACTTCTTCACAAAACATTACTACAAGTTCAAACACAAACAATAATACCTCCTTCTTGGAGATACTCTTTAATTACTCCAATCTTAAAAGACAATAAAATCCTGGCATTTGCACCTCTTATAGACCTATATCCTTGTTAAATAATGATTATAAGATATTTATGTAAATTATAGAAAACAGAATGAAAATCCCTCTATCTAAAATAATTAATAATGATCAAACTGGTTTTATACAAAATAGACATACTCATGACAATATCAAAAGGATAGTTACTCTTATTGGTTATTTACATAGAGAAAATCAAGAAGTACTAATAGTAGGATTGGACATAGAGAAGGCCTTTGATTCCTTAAATTGGGATTATTTATTTAAAATTTTAGTTTTATTCAATTTCTCTCCTTCCTTTGTACATCTCATAAATAACATATATAAAAAAAATTAGCTTATGTCAAATTAGGTCCCTTTACCTCAGAATCTATCTCTCTAACTAAAGGCACTAAACAAAGATGCCCCCTGTCATCTATCTTGTTTGCACTGGCTACTGAAATTCTAGCAGCTTTAATATGCGACAATTCAAAAATAAAAGGTGTGAACATATATGATTAATATAACTCTAAAATAATGCTATTTGCTGATGATATACTTTTATATTATCTAACTCCAGAGAAACCCTAGAAGAATTACATTTAATAACTGAAAAATATTCTAGTATCTCGGGTCTTTATTTATTTATTTATTTTTTTTATAGGACAAAATCAAAATTTTTGTTATTTGTTACTGAACAAAAATAAAGAAATACAAGCAAGCAAAAAAACATATTGTATGCAAACAAGTTTCTACTTTAAATTACCTAGGAATTGTTTTATGCAAAAAATTGAATGAGTTAACATCAGTGAATTACAGAAATATCATCAACACAACTAAAAATTCTGTGGAAAAGTGGAATATAATATTTTTGACCTTTGAAGATAGATTATAGTTAATAAAAATGGCGATACTTCCTAAAATGCTGTATGTAGCATTAGCTATTCAAATGTATCCTGAAATACATCTTCTTAAAGAAATAAACACAATACTATTAAAGTTTGTATGGTTCCCTAAAAGAAATAGAGTGGCCTTTACAGATCATATCAGATCATGGGAACAAGAAGGATTAAACTTTCCTGATATAAAATCATATATAAAGACATCAATATTTAAAACTGTCATGGAGTGGATAAACCCCAATTATTCTGCCAACTGGAAAATGTTACACACTGTCATACTAATAAATGAAAATACTTCATTAAAAAACTTTTTAATATCAGATAAAACTAATAAATTATGGTCCTTGTTGAGTATTAATATGCTATATAACATAACAAAGCCTACAACATTAAACTTGATTAATTATCTCTTTAACACCTTTAGGAAATGTGTTAATGTAAATACGGATATAAAACTTTGGTTTGATCTTCTAATACCATTTATCACTGCACAAAATACCTTCATAAAATATACAGAGAAATTTTCAATACTTGGGAACATAAAAACTTTATTTGTTGGCAACAATGCATAAAAGAACTGAAGCTTTTTGATATGCAAATGATAAAAACACTTTATGACATACCATCTGAAGACTGGTTAACTTTGCAGAGCATTTTAATGTATTCTCAAGATTTATATAGGGTAATTAATAACTCTTCCTTTAAAGTCACTCCAAAACTCATAAACTATTTATATGGAAATATATATAATAATCATAACATGAAGAATGGTATTTCAAATTTATATAAAGAATTAATCATTTATAAAACGACACCTAAATTATCCTACTGGTAACATATCACTAAAGGACATTTGATACATCTGTCAACAGAAATCAAATCAAACATTTTATTATCAGTAAAGTACATATCTAGTTCACAGTATTCGAAAATTTCCAATTGGAAATTTTTACACAGACCATTTTTATCACCTGATAAAATGACAAAGATTAACCCCTCCAGAAATGGATTATGCTGGAGATGCAACCAAGTTTCGAGAGCTGACTGGAATCATATTTTTTATGATTGCATTAATATTAAACCTTACTGGATTGCTGTTAACAACTTTCTGCAGGCCTTATTTAAAGATCAGTTTGTATTATCTAAAGCTCTAATTCTATTAAATGTAAATGAAGCCCTCATTTGAGTAAACAAATTTCTATTTACTATAGACAATTTTAAGCAATATCCAGGAAGTGCATAACCAGAAGATGGCATACAAATGCAACACCTACCATAGAAGACTTATTGACTTTACTGAAAAGTACAGCATTGATGGAAATCAAAATTAAAGAACTAAGGGTTTATCTGAAGCCATTGGTAAATAATCCATGGGAAAAAGTTTTATCATTGATTAATACTTCGCAACTAACAACAGTCTCACTCAGATAATTGTATAATATTTCATTTATTAAGATTTTATGAATTGTTTGTTCTTATTATTTAAGTCCGGCTGATTGTAAATATTGTATATAGTTGTTTAAAGTGTTATATATAATATACCATGAATGTTTTAACAATATTATTTGAAAATAAAAAAATATATGAGCTTAATTTCACCACACACAAATAAAATAAGAGAAACTATTGAGGACACAATCCCTTTAATTTGCAATTCCTCTGATGCTTTCAGGTGTCTCCACCATCATATTCTGGCCAAATTAATGATCACCCATGTGTATTTGAAAAAATATATAAATAGTTCTTCCAACAGCTATCTTCAAGGGTTTTCCCCACATAGTAGCAGTGCATACAATGTTTAGGAGACCAGGCCACAAAATTTGTACCATACCCTAGTTTAAAGGCAATGTCCCAAGAGACTAAGGTATTATTATTTTTTATTTCAGCTATTACAATAGCTTATATCACAAGCATTTAAAATCACATGCAGAGTTAAGTTCTTCTCAGATGGACAAATGTATTTTGAAATGTAACAAAGTATTAGTATGGCCATTAGGCTAATATTTTTCAAGTTCAGAATATCTGCAAATAGGTCTGAGGACTTGCGATGGAGTATACTATGGTTTGCCTTTTATAGCTTTTTATCTAAATGTTTTTTGTCAGATCACAGGCATTTTATTTGCTTTGGTATGCATGCACACTTGTTTGGGTTTAATATGCATCAATTATCTTTGTGTGTATAACAAGAGTTATGGCTTTTTTGTTGTTGTTGTTCTTGTTATGGTTTAGTAAAGATTTAAAAAAAAACTTTCACAGAAAATTTCAATTTAGGTAAATTTAACTTGGACTACCTAGAGTCTATAATGACCCATATATTCCAAGACCTCTCCCTAAATAACCTCTCACAGTTAATTACACCTACCAGTTATAACCATGCAACCAACAAATGTGTCCTTCTTTACCTTATAATCTCAAATATCCAAACCAATTTTACAACACTGCCTGCCTATCTAAGTCTATGCACACCTGTCAACTTCTTAGCAGAGGAAATCCAGACAAAGCCTAAAATAATGGATGACAAAGGCCCAAAAATACAAACAGATTTTGAATATTGCTCTTATAAACTTAGAAAGTAGCTAGAATAATAGAATTTGTGTTAGCATGTATATTTCTGAATGATATGAAGCCTGAAACTCAAATGTATGTCATTATTATGGGACTAGGGCTACCTGTTCCAGGGACGTAAATATGGCCTGTGACTTAAATAAAACATGCTGGAGGGTGAGATTTATCTCCTAGCAACTGCTGCATCTTTGGAACAGGCTACCAAATCATGTGAAACAGAGCACCTGTATGACATGGTTCAAGAGGAACCTGGATGAGTGGATGGGCCACCATAAATTCTTACAAGGGATAGCACCCACAACCCTCCTAGACACGGGCAGTCATCACTAAATGCAATCTTGGGTATTGGCTAGCATTTCTGTGGTGTTACATTTGGATGAAACGGCTAGGCTTAAAATGATCTCCTGGTTAATAGCCTACTAATCACCTATGATCCCATGATCCTATTAGTGACTTCAACCCTCAGTGTGATTTGCCAGAAAACAATACATTTTATGAAGTTCAAACCAAAAATATTAGGCACAAATCTGGACATTCTGCAAAAATCTGGGCAGTTCAGAAGTATATGGTGACAGCCCCATTTATACTACTAACTACATCAGATCATCTAAATCCCTAAACAGAAAAATCCATACTAAAAACTTTCCACAATCCAAAGAAAATTAACTTGAAATAGAATACAGACTCTCTCAAAAGCTGTAGACATCTTTCAGATTTATTCTGAGTTTGCAACAAGGTGTTTTGAATTACTATCAAAAGTGTTAAGGGCTACAACAGCCTTGGATAACTCAGCTGATATGACAAGCTTGTAAACAGTGTGATATGCCATGGCTAAAATAGAAAACTATAGAACTGCAGTTTACGTGTCTAAGGCAACAATGTAAACTGCTAGTCACTACATCTATTTATCTCAAAAAGAAAAAAAACAAATAAAGAGCAAGCCTGCACTGATGGCAGACAGGGATAAATCCCTAACTACAGCCTAGTTGACCCAAGTTCCACTAGCAGTTTAGAGGTTTGACAGTGTGTACCCATCCTGGGTTGGGATGATGGAGACCCCCTCCCAGTCATAATATTGCTTTAATGACAAGTCATCATCTATACAGGAGGGGCCCATCATGATGCAGATAGCTGGGATTGTAATGCTCTGGATGTGACCATCAGTCAGTGCCAGTGATGGTAGCACCTACCAATGGATTTGGGGAAGCACATGCACAGTCAGAAGGGCATGGGTAGCAAAAATGCTGATACCATAGTAGGGGTGGGCTTTGGTCAAAAACAGAAACTGCTGTCATTGCCAGGATGCTGTGAAGAGCACAAAGCATGCTTGTGGCTGCCTAGATGCCACCCCCTGGACAATATAGTATCTGATCAAAGGTAGGCTTTATGGTCAGCAGGTATGGTGGGGAAACACTATAAAAATATATAGTAAATCCAAGATTCTTTTTGGTATGTAATTAAGAATACAGCCAACATAGAATTTCTATAGAAAGTAGATAATAATCTTCTACAACAATTCAAGATTTTATCTTTAACATAAATCATAACACCAATAATCTTTCCTCTATAACCACATCTCATACACTGCTTACCAGTTACCTCCTAATGTCGGTGACCACCCACCCTACTACTTTCAGAGAATCAGTAGCAAACCAGTAAAAAAAAATATTAAAAAAATTAGATAAGAAACACAACCTTAATACTCACTCACTATATCCCTGTTTAATAAATCTTTCTGCTGAGAAAACTTCTAAATCCCCATTCCACATTCTAAACCTTTCACTAACTAATGGCATACTTCCTACACAATTCAAAGATGGTCTAAGAAACTATCCTCCTCAGGACCAGAAGATTACCATACTGTTTTTTTTTTCTTTTGCCCAATAAAATTCTAAAAAAATACTCCACAAACAAATTATGGTGTATAGTAACAACTATTCACTCACAACGTGACATTAGGAATGGACTTGCTATTTAACTGCCCCCAACACACCAATGAAAACAGAGACTTTAACATGGAAACCGGTAATCTTACAGATGGAATATTTATTGATCATTGATCATATGGTGTTAACCATCACCTGTCATTGTACAAACTCCACAGAATAGATCTCAATAGAGAGGTGCTAATGTGGATGTCAAACCATCTCAAAACCACAGCTTTTCCATCAAATTGATAACCATATCTGCCCAACAGGTACTTTCAATTCATGGGGACCTCAAGTTTCCATTCTAGACCTAGTCCTGTTCTTTATTTCAATTAATAACATCACATCCACAGTCTTTCCTAAACCCATTATATTATTTCTTAATGGTATCCTTCTCTACCAAAAGGAACCCATGTCAAACATAGTGGAAGGGAAAATCTAAGATATGAATGCAATTAGTACTTATTTTGACAGCAGACTTCACCTGAACAGTACCAAACCAAAAGGCTTGTTTTTTGGAACTCCACAAAAAAAAAAGACAATTGTCCCATTACAAATTTAGACTTAAAGAAACAAAAATCAATCCAACCAGAATTCTCCCATAACCTTTCACTATATATTACCCCCAAAATATTTATTGCCATTTATTACTGGTAAAGTCCAGAACAGCTTAAAGCCTTTATTCTGTATCCTACCATCTGACTCCTGAATCTAGATCAGTTTTCAAAACAGGTGCATTAATACCCAGGGTAGAATTCAGACTTCTTCATATAGCACTATGCTACACAGAGAACACCGCCTAACTTCAGACTACCTCAAATTTCAGTCTGCCATTTCATAAAATTGTCAGCAAAACAGGAACCTCATTATGATAGTCACTGCTAGAGTCACTCTACCTCCCCTCTCGCTCACTTTCAAACTTTTTTACTGTAGGTACTGGCCCTTTGTTAATAATAAATTACATATAAAATGCTCATCCTCTGAGGTAAAGGACAACATAACTAACACAGGCACTCTATCTAGTAGGAAATTACATATAAAATGCTCATCCTCTGAGGTAAGGGACAACATAACTAACACAGGCACTCTATCTAGTAGGAAATTACATATAAAATGCTCATCCTCCGAGTTAAGGGACAGCATGACTAACACAGGCACTCTAATTACATATAAAATGCTCATCCTCTGAGGTAAGGGACAACATAACTAACACAGGCACTCTATCTAGTAGGAAATTACATATAAAATGCTCATCCTCTGAGGTAAGGGACAGCATGACTAATGCAGGTACTCTGATTAACAGTAAATTACATATAAAATGCTCATCCTCTCAGGTAAGGAACAATGTGGCCAGTGGAGGTACTCTAATTAGTAAGACATTACATATGAAATGCTCATCCTCCGAGTTAAGGGACAGCATGACTAATGCAGGTACTCTGATTAACAGTAAATTACATATAAAATGCTCATCCTCTCAGGTAAGGAACAATGTGGCCAGTGGAGGTACTCTAATTAGTAAGACATTACATATGAAATGCTCATCCTCTGAGATAAGGGACAGCATGACCAGTGTAGGTGCTCTAATTCATTGTAAATTACATATAAAATGCTCATCCTCCCAGGCAAGGAACAATGTGACTAACAGAGGTACTCTGATTAACAGTAAATTACATATAAAATATTCATCCTCTGAAGTAAGGGACAACAATGACTATCACAGGTACTCTAATTAGTAGTAATTTATATATAAAATGCTCATCCTCTAACCTAAGGGACAGCACGACTAATACAGATACTGTAATTAGTAATTAATTACATGTAAAATGCTCATCCTCTGACCTAAGGGACAGCATGACTATTGCAGGTACTCTAATTAGTAATAAATTACATATAAATACTCATCCTATGATTAAGGAACAAGATAACTAGCACAGGTACTAGCGAGGAATTAAACCCACAGCTAGGACAGCTGTTTAATCATAGTCTTACCTCTTTATCTGCAAAGCCATGGAGAGGATCATAATGGACCTCATAAATAAAGACAATTTGCAGACTTTGGATCCATCCCAGTTTGGCTTTGTCAAAGGCAGATCATGCCTTCTAAACTTGGTTGACTTTTTCAAACAGTCACCAAAGCCATTGATGAGGAAAGGCAGTCCATACAGCCTACCTCGATCTGGCGAAGGCCTTGATACAATAGGTATCATTGAAAAACTCATCAGCTTAAATGTTAACCCATACATCACAAGATGGGTTGCAAACTGGCTGAGTGACAGAACCCACAGGGTCAGAGTTGCTGGCGCCATGTCAGACTCAAAGCCTGTCACAAGTGGTGTACCACAGGGCTCAGTCCTGGAAGCAAACACAGGAGGATTATGACAAAGTTTGCAGATGACTGCAAACTGGCCATAGTAGAAAACACATCTGACACAGATATCCTTCAGAAGGGTCTCACAGAAATGGATAACTGGTGCCAGAGCCATGGCCTAAAGTTAAATGCCAAAAAATGCATAGTCATACCCTTTGGGAAAAACAAGGTTACCCCTAGCTACCAAATAGGTGGCAATCCACTGAGCATAGAAGAAGTTATCAGGGACCTGGGGACCCAGGTTGATAGTAGCCTGTCATTCGACACCCATGTAGCTAAAGTAGTTAGGAAGACCTTCTACATTGCCCACCTTATCATGAAGGATTCTCATCTAGATCAAGGGAGGTCATAGTCTCCCTATACTCATCACTCATCAGACCAATGATTGAGTACAATGCCCCATTCGAATGTATCTGACCCGACACTTGCAGCAGCTGGAGAGGCCACAAAAGTTCCTCACCAAAAGGATAAAGGGTCTCAAACATCTGTCCTATGCTGCCCGACTGAAAGAACTCCAGCTCTATTCAGTCGCTACCGCTTGCTCAGAGGTGACCTTTGCCTAACATACAAGGCCATGTCAAACCCAGATTTGATGAATATGCTTCACCTCAAAAATCTAGATCCGTCAGAGCCACAAACTTAAACCTCGACACGCTATTAATAGGACGCTGCTGGAGAGGATAGATTCATCACCCAAAGACTCCTATGCTGTGGAATAAAATCCCGGTATATGTGAGGCAGAGCATGGCCTTGTTCAAGAGAAATCTTGACCAATGGATGGGAGATCGCAGATATACCCCAGGGATTACCTCAGTGTCACTGCTCAACAGAGGCACAGCAAAATAATGGGTATAGTTCCCCATACTAAAGGGGTGGCGAAACTATGGGCTAGGCTTGTAAATGCCCTCGGGCAGATAGCCTAGTATGAACCTATGAACCTATGAACCTATGAACCTAGGTACTCTAATTAATAATAAATTACATATAGAATGCTCATTTTATGAGATAAGGGGCAACTTGACTAGCACAAGTACTATAATTAGTAATAAATTACATATAACATGGTCATCCTATGAGGTAAGTTTAGACCACAGTTCAAACTATTGGGGAAATGTATTTGTACTAGTTCTAGCCATCCGCAATCTCCTATCCAAATATGCCTACAAATGAAAACAACTACTTTGCCTTCGTAAAGAAATGTAAAAGTTATCGTAAAAATACATACACATGCAAGTATTGCCATCCAACCTCCCTATGTGCCTTAAAAACACATAGTATATAAATATGTTAGTATGTACTTATCCAAAACATATCCTACTAACATTTTATCTGCGGTAAGTATATTAAGAAAAGTTGAATATAAAGATGTACATTGCCAATTCTTTTCCTACTAACAGCATTTTTTTTCAATTTCTGTTATTGAACTAGCAATGCAGAATGAAGGCATGCAGTACATAAGACAGGAACATAGTGCAATATTCTATGGCAGAATGTAGGCACATGGGCAATAACCACTGAGGGATCACTCTATAACGGGGTGTATGCATAATTCGTATCACTTACGTCCTGATTTTGTTCCCTGATTTCTCAGTTCAGTCAATAAGAATCTCATAACCACGTTCTCAGTCAGTCAGATACTCCCCTACTATCAATGGGCTATAGTGAGTCTCCTTAATTGAAACAGCTGCTTTTGGGATTCATCACATTAGCTCCAGTCATAAGCTAATACTGCCAGATAATGAAGTCTGTCTGATACAATAATATTTAATGCTGTAAACTGACCATAGTCCGTTTTACTGAAACTTACAGTTTGTATAAATAACGTTTTCTTTCTCTTTTCTGTAATTAACTACAAAGTAGCATACTTGCAGCCTTAACGATCGTCTCTCTAGCCACAGTATGGCATACTTAAACATATTGCTAAGACAGTCAGTACCTTATTAACTAAAAAAGAGGCACTTCTGGGTACACTGTGGGTCCTAAGAAGGCTTAGAGCAGGAGATAGTGTAATCTGACTCCTTGCTCTTTTTTTAAACATTAACAAACATCAGAACTGGTAAGTATTTTCCTCCTGCCTTGAGGTCTAGAGCAGGTAGATTATTTTCTTCCTGATTTAACACTAGACCTTCAACATAACTGCATGTAATTAATTAGCTGACTATTGAAGAAAAAGAAAGGAAAAAAAAGAAAGAAATACTTGCATATATAGCTATCTATTTAACTAACTAACTAACTAACCGAAAATCATGTTGCATTAGCTTTTAAGCCTAAAAATGTATCTTTGAATATCTACATTAAAACCAATACAGTTTTAACTCGCATTAAGGCAAATAATTAAAACTTTTTAACTTTGTTCAGCAATGTATTGACCTTAGTCTTACCATATTTCTGCTTAGTTTCTTGCCATACTACTGGAAAATTTCCATATATGTATTGTATTGTATTTCTATCCATTCTATATATTGCTTTATTGCATGTTATGTAATTACTTCAGAAGTATGTATACTTAAAATGTGATCTGTGTTTGTCTTTGTTCTTACTATTTGTTTACTTAAACTTTTTTTTTTTTTTTGGGAGCTTTTCTCCTCGGGTCTCTGCTGAAAAAAGGGCTTCTAAGAACCCAAACAGACTTACCCGGTTAACAAATGTAAAAATAAATAAATAAATAAATAAATAAATAAATAAAAATAAACTTAGTTTGACATCTAGTTTGTGATTTCTTAAGCAAAGGTTGTGATGCATAAAATATAGAAAAACTTGTTACACAGTACATAATCAGGCAATGGCATGATTACATGATTGGCAAGTTTGGACTACGGTTTTAAGAATAACTGATGCATGATCCTGTTGGCCTTCTGCAAGTCCCAGGAGTAAGCTGTAACATGAAGTTGAACATGATTGTGTATAAGGCATCAGCAGTTTACAACAGTTCAGTTTATTACAAAAATGTGTATGGTTCTTATTTCTCTAGTCACTTCTGATCTATATCATTCTGATTGACCTTAATATCAGAGCCACTGACATTAGCAGATCTTGGTTCTAACAGGTAGGTGTGTGGGTAGACAAGCGCATCTGTGCATTGGAAATCCTCCCCTTTCTTTTACCAGTGCCAGCCTCCAGTACAAGATAGGAGTCAAATCATTTGCATACGTCCTGCTCTTAATATTTTAAGACCTTAGTTTAGCCATCACTACTGATGCTTGAGCTTCTGGTGTCATTCAAAGGGTTCCAGTATTTGTCTGCCTGGGACGATATGGTTGACAGGCCACAATGCTTTGCCAGAAATGGCCTGCAGCTGTCGCCCCTGGGATTCCAGATACTGGCTAAGGCTCTTGCTGCCCCAAGAGTGTCTTTTTAGGCAAAGCTCAAAAAACAAAACCACCACCGTAACTGATACAGGCAAGCAAAAACTGAAGGTAATGCTACTCAACACTAGAAGTCTAAACCTCAAAATGCACTCAAGGCACTCCTTAAAATGGAGAATATTGATATCTGTGCAGTGAATGAAACCTGGTTCAAGGCTCCAGAGAGCACCCCTGCATTACCAGGATATAACTCATACCATAACTTTCAGCCATCAAACCAGGACATGAACACCAACAGCGGAGGTGTGCCCATATTCATTAAGGACAACCACACCTCCAGGCTAGTTGCCCAACATAATTCATCCAAAATTATCCAAGTGCAACTAACTGTGGGCAAAACTGCAATCCATATTGTAGCTTGCTACAGATCCCCCACCATGCCCCAGGATTCCCACTCCTCTTTTCTTAATATAAGAAAGAGTATCAGGGTCCAACCTAACACCTTAATATTGGGCGATTTCAACTACCCTACCATTAACTGGGAAAACTACTCTTGTGCCAACTCCTTTCCTCAATGCTTCCTAGAATTCATAAACTCCAATGCCCTGGATCAACTCGTCCACACCCCTACCAGGGGCAATAATATCCTAGACCTAGTAATTACCAACGAGTGACAGGTGCTCCACACCTGAAGTCAACTCCTCGTTGGTGAGATCCGACCATAAACTAATCACCCTAGATATCCACATCATGCCCCTGCCCTCCATTAAGGAAACCACTGGAAAAAACTTCTCCAAAGCCAACTTTGCTTCTTAAGGTAGAAGTGGCCAACTTCACGAAACCCATTCAGATGAACAATACAGTTACCACTGCTGAATCTTATACAAATGCACTCTATAAGCACCTACATGGATGTATGGATTATGCTATCCCTAACAGAACCAAGATGCAGTCCTCTAACAAAAGGAAACCAATCTGGTGGTCCCCTGCTATAGGCAAACTCTACAACAGAAGGAAGAAACTGTTGCAAAAGAGAGTAAAATCCAATGAGTGGAGGAGCTGCCTGGTCAGCCTCAGCAAGAAGCTGAGATCCCTCATAAAATCCTCCAAAACGAGCTATGAAAATAAGATTGCCATTGACTCAAAGGACAACCACAAAGCATTCTACAGCTATGTCAAGAAGCTCAATGGCAACACCCAGATCTGCTCTGAGTTACAGCACAACGGCACAAAAATCACAGAACCAACTGATATCGCCAACAACCTGGCTGATAGGTTCAGTGCCAACTTTACCCCCCCCTCACCTCCTAAAGGGCCCATAGCCATACTGGAAGAATGCAGTGCCCCTGCAATCACAACAGAACAGGTGAAAATTGCACTATCAGAAGCCAAGAACACAGCATCCATGGGATTGGACAATATCCCTGGCTGCGTTCTACACGAACTTCAGAATGAACTAGTACCCTCAACTAAGCACCATGTTCAATCATATCCTCTCGACAGGCTTTGTACCCACTGAATGGTGCACGGCAACAGTTTTACTGCTCCACAAAGGGGAAACCACCATGGACCCTGGGAACTATCGCCCTATTAGCCTGATGAGCCTGGTCTGCAAGGCCATGGACCACATGATCATGGACCTCATAAACAAGGATATTGGTAACCTCCAGACTCTGGACCCCACCAAGTTCGGGTTTGTGAAGGGCAGATCATTTCTCCTGAACCTGATCGACTTCTTTGAAACAGTCACCAAAGCCGTGGATGAGGGTAAGGCAGTTCACACAGCCTATCTCTACCTCACCAAGGCTTTCAACACCATCCCCTATTCTGGTATCATACAAAAACTCACCAAATTGGGTATAAATCCATACATCACAAGATGGGTCAGCAACTGGCTGACTGACAGAACCCACACTTTAAAATTGTGGACTTCAAATCTGACTACAAACCTGTGACAAGTGGAGTACCACAGGGTTCAGTCTTGGGTCCCCCCTATTTGGGATCTACTTCTCTGAAGTACAGGCTAACATAAAGGGGCTCTGACTGACTAAGTTCACAGATGACTGCAAATTGGGTGCCATAGTCGAGTCCCCAAATGACATGGACATCCTGCAAAAGGGCCTCACCGAGACTGATGCCTGGTGTCAGAGCCATGGCCTCAAGCTCAATGCCAAAAAATGCATTGTCATCCCCTTTGGTAAAAACCCAGTACTCATAAACTACCTCATAGGCAGCAGCCTCGGGAATCTAGTGGACAGTAGCCTCTCCTTTGATAATCACATTGCCACAATAGTCAGGAAATCCTTCTCTGTGGCACACCTCATCACGAAAGGGTTTTCATCCAGAAAAAAAGAGGTCATTGTCCCCCTCTACTCGGCTCTCATCAGACCCATTATAGAGTACAATGCCCCATTTGGAATGTATCTTAAAAGGCATATGCTACAGCTGGACAGGCCACAAAAATACCTTACAAAGAGGATTATGGGACTCAAACAGTTACCCTATGCTGACTACCTCAAAAAAACTCTGGCTTTACTCCGTAGTATATCGCCTACTCCAAGGTGATCTCTGCCTAACATATAAAGCTATGTTAAACCCAGAGCTGTTGGACATGCTACACCTAAAGATATCCCAATCCCTCAGAGCCACAAGCTCTAGACACCTAAACTTCATCACCACACCACACAAGCACTCAGGTCACTCCAAAGCAAGTACAAATATGACTCAGTCATTGTCCATGCTGGTGTGAATGACCTGAGACGTACCTCCCTGGACTACATGAAAAGAGACATAGAGGAGCTCTCTGATCATGTAGCCTAGGCAGGTATGACCCTGACCTTGAGTAGCATTTTACCCTCACCAATAATGATGCCACAGTATAAAGAAAAAAATGATCAATTTTAACAATTGGCTAAAGTTCTGGTGTCATTCAAAGGGGATCCAGTGTCTGTCAGCCTGGGATGACATGCTCGACAAGCCACGTTGCTTCGCTAGGGACGGCTTGCACCTGTCACTTCTGTGCTTTTGGATACTGGCAAAGGCTCTTGCCACCCCCATAGTGCCTTTTTTAGGCAAGGCTCAAAAGACAAACCCACCTCCATAGACAACACAAGGAAAAATAAACTAAGGGTAATGCTACTCAATGCCAGAAGTCTAAACCTCAAAATGCAAGCACTCGAAGCTCTCCTCAGTATGGAGAATATCGATGTCTGTGCAGTAACAGAGACCTGGTTCAAGGCTCCCGAGAGCAACCCAGCACTACCAGGCTATACCTCATACCATGCTTTTCGGCCCCAAAACTTGGACCGAACCACAAAGGGAGGGGGAGTATCCATATTCATCAAGGATACCCACACCTCCACGTTAGTGGCACTGCACGAAGCATCGGAGACCATCCATGTGCAACTAACAGTGGGCAAAACTGTCTTTCAGTTTGTAGCCTGCTACAGACCACCATCCCAAACTCAGGAACCTCACTCAGCTTTCCTGAGAACACTGGAGAATACGAAGGTGTCTCCAAACAACTTTATATTGGGTGACTTCAACTACCCAAACATAGACTGGGAGCACTACTCAAGCCCCAACACCCTAGCCCAAAGATTTCTAGAATTTATAAACTCAAATGCTATGGAACAACTAGTCACCAGTCCCACAAGAGGGGAAAACATACTGGACCTGATCATCACAAACATGGAGACTCTATGCTCCACACCAGAGGTACACCCCTCATTGGTAAGATCGGATCATAAATGAATCTCTCTGGACATCCACATCCCGACCCCACCACCAGCCCAGAAAACCACAGTGAAAAACTTCACAAAACCTAATTTCACACTTCTCAAAACTGAGGTGAAATCATTCAAAGCCCCCGGGCCAGTGGAAACTATGGCCCAAACTGCAGAATCCTTTATAAACGCATTCTATGGACACCTTCAGGAATGCATGGATCATGCAATCCCAAATAAAACCAAGATCCAATCCTCCAAAGGCAGGCATCCTGTCAGGTGGACCCCAGCCATAAATAAGCTATACAACAAAAGGAGGAAGCTACTACAGGATAGAGCAAAATCCCTAAAAAGGAAGGCATCACTGATCAGTACTAGCAAAAAACTATGGTCCCTCATAAAATCATCCAAGGTCAGCTTCGAGAGAAAAATTGCACAGGACACTAAAGATAATCACAAGGCCTTCTTTAGTTATGTTAGGAACCTGGGTGGCAACTCTCAGATATGTTCGGAGTTAGTCCAAAATGACAAAAAATACACTGAACCCACAGACATTGCCAACATCCTGGCAGACAGGTTCAGTGCAAACCCCCCCCCCTTCCCCCCCAAAAGAGCAAATATCTATCCCAGCAGAGAGTTGTCTCCCTGGCATCTCAGATGCTCAGGTTAGAGCTGCCCTCTCCAAAGCAAAAAACACAGCATCAATGGGACCAGACGGTGTCCTGGGCTGCATCCTACACAAGCTCCAAGAAGAGCTAGAACCTCATATAAAGTTACTGTTCAATCTCAGCCTTACTACAGGATATGTACCCAAGGAATGGCATACAGCAACAGTGGTCCCACTCCACAAAGGTGGTGCCTCAATGGACTCTGGAAACTATCGCCCCATAAGCCTGACTAGCCTGGTCTGCAAAGCTATGGAGCGGCTCATCATGGAACTCATAAACAAAGACATTGGGGACCTACAGACACTAGATCCTACCCAATTAGGCTTTGTTAATGGCAGATCCTGCCTCTTGAACCTGGTCAACTTCTTTGCAACAGTCACCAAGGCCATAGATGAAGGGAAAGTAGTCCACACAGCCTACCTGGACCTCGCAAAAGCCTTCGACACCATACCCCACTCAGGCATCATAAATAAGCTCTCCAGCTTAAATATCAACCCCTATGTCATACTGGCTCAAGGACAGAACCTACATGGTCAGAATTGTGGGAGTCATGTCAGACTCTAATCCAGTCACAAGTGGAGTCCCACAGGGCTCAGTCCTAGGACCGCTCTTGTTCGGTATATATTTTTCTGAGGTACAGGCCAACACGGGAGGACTATGGCTGACCAAGTTAGCAGATGACTGCAAACTGGGTGCCATAATTGACTCTCCAGCTGACACAAGCATCCTCCACAAGGGTCTCACAGAGACAGATAACTGGTGCCAAAGCCATGGCCTAAAGCTAAATGCCAAGAAGTGTATAGTCATCCCCTTTGGGAAAAACAAAGTGCCCATAAATTACCACATAGGCGGTAATCCATTAAGTACGGAGGAAGTAATTAGGGACCTGGGAACCCAAGTTGATAGTAATCTCTCCTTTGACAACCACATTGCCAAAGTGGTTAGAAAGACCTTCTAAATAACCCACCTAATCATGAAAGGATCCACATCTAGATCAAGGGAGGTCATTGTGCCCCTTTACTCATCACTCATCCGGCCCATAATTGAATACAATGCCCCATTTGGGATGTACCTTACCCGACACCTGCAGCAACTGGAAAGACCCCAAAAGTACCTCACCAAGAGGATCAAGGGTCTCAAACAGATGACCTATGCTGCTCGGTTAAAGAAACTCCAGCTCTCCTCAGTTGCATACCGCCTACTTAGAGGCGATCTGTGCCTGACGTATAAGGCCATGTCCAACCCAGAATTAATGGACATGCTCCACCTCAAAAAATCCAAATCCACTAGAGCTATGCGCTCAAGGGACTTGAACCTCAACACAGAAATCAATAGGACATGCTGGAGAGACAGATTTATAACCAGAGGCTCCCAGCACTCTGGAATAGAATCCCAGTCCATATCAGGCAGAGCCCCTCACTGACTCTCTTCAAGAGAAATCTTGACGAGTGGATGGGAGATCGTAGGTTTACCCCGGGGATCACTTCTGTGTCACTACTAGACAGAGGCACAGTAAACTAAACTAAAAAAGGGCACAGTTAAACTCATTTTAAAGGGTGGCAAAAGCCAAACACACTCTGACTAGGCTGATAAATGCCCTAGGGCATATAGCCTAGTATCAACCTATGAACCTATGAACCACAATTAACAGAACATGTTGGAGGGATAGATTCCTGTCCCAGAGACTTCCCATACTCTGGAACAAGCTACCTATGTATGTCAAGCAGAGTTCTTCACTAGCACTCTTCAAGAAAAATCTTGATGAGTGGATGGGTAATAGGAAATTCACCCCAGGAATCACTTCAGTGGCCCTGCTAGACAGGGGCGCAGGTACATAGCAGCCCTGGGTGGTGAAAGCCAGGGATCCTTGTTGGCTAGGCTTGCATACGCCCTAGGGCTGATAGCCTAGTACCTACCTATAAACCTATAATAAGTTACATAGGAATTTATATTTAGATTGGTGAGTTTATTTATGATACCTGAGTGCAGGTTAGTGTTAAATGCCATATACTGTGTGAACTAATTTACTATATCATCCATTGTGTCAATAATCTCCTTCAACTGCCATTTGGTCATCATGTTTTAGCTGTTGAAAGAATGTCCCTTCTCATCACACAGAGTATATTCAGGTCAGAGGATGTAATCATTCTAGTGCACTTGGTTGTCATTAAGCTGAGCATTGATATAATGCCATTTTTGGTATGAATCTGTTCAAACTGTCCAATCTGTTTAAACTGTGAGCATTGCTGAACTGTTGAAACTTGCAGTATGCATTTGTTTAACAATTACTTTCTAGTTACTAATGAAGTCTTGTACATAAAGTCTAAAATATCTTATCTAATGCTTGTAACATGTTTTTTGTATAAACTGTGAAGATTCCTGAACTGTTTAAAATTTGTAGTATTTAACTGTATAACAACTAGTACCTGTATGTTAGTAGTCTATTAATCTCTTAGAGCTTATCTCCTCTGGACTCTACTGATAATGGACATAAATCCAGTTAGACTATCCCGGTCAACAAATGTAAAATAAAATAAATAATAAAATAAATAAACACTTGTCATAACAGGAAACACTGCAACTCACATTAAAAAATAAAAGACTTCAATCATAAAAGTGCGTATTTCATCTCAAAGCCTTGTCCCTCTTCTCAATATTATACAGGCTGCTAAGAGATGACCTCTGCCTTGTGTCTAGATGCTTAACAAACCCTATCCTTTCTGACCTATTACACACCCACAAGTCCAGTGGTAGCATAAACACCCACTCAAGGGATCTCAATCTGTTTTGCAACATAAACACGGCATGTTGGAGGGATAGCTATGTATCAAAGAGAATACTGCTTTTATGGAACTGTAATCAATATCACATAAAGCAAAGTACTTCTACTACAAAAAGACGTAGGGGCCAACATCTGCCATGAGAATGTAAAGCTGGGCTAAATAATCATGAATCTGCCTGGATTATGGTGGACAAAGCAGGTAAAACAGAGCTTCTGAAGGATACCAGTATGTGAAAGCACGTGCACAAATCCATTTTGATGTATTCAAGTGACATAAAAAGGAGAGAGAGAGACAGGCATTTCAAAAATTCCTGCCTCAGTGTAATGGCTGGAGGCCTGCCACAAAGCTCTCACTTCTAGAGAAACCGTGGACACTCTAGCTAATTTGTAGGTCCCTGTCAGCTCAGACGTCAGTGAGGACCCCTTCAAAAATCAGGTCAGAACAGGTAATTGTCAGACCTTTTCAATTTAAATAGCACCTCACTGCTAATTATGAGTGTCCACAGACAATGTTATAAAAGATATCCAGAACCTACATAAAAAAGAAAAACATCTCTGCATCATGATTATCTGCTGAAGGCATTCATTATAAAGATAAGTGTTTTGGCTTCCCACTGTTTTAAGGTTTTGTCCAAAACAGAAACTTAAACTTAGCAAAAATTATGTCACTGTGCTTGTAGGTAAAGCTTTTGGTCAAAAACAAAATGTCACTGCTGATTTATCTGTATCCCCTTCCCCAGAAATATTTCTTAAACTATGTATATTTGTCTGTGAAGCTTGTCTTTTGCAGTCTTGGAAAGTGAGCCAACTAGGTAACTGTAAACAGAAAACATTTCTTATTCATATCAGTCTCCAGAAAAGCTTTTGATTTTAGCATGTAGTATTTGTGCATCTTTTAAAGGTCATTCACACTTTTGCAAGGCAGACATTTATATCAGTAAGACAGCTGCTAATGTTTCTTTAGTGAAAATCTAAACAGTGATATCGACTCTCCTTCCTACACAAAAGCACACAGCATTAAACGTGATTCAACACCATACAGTCTGAGTGCTTTGAAGCTATATTATGCATGCACTAAGAACAACTACTAATCCATGTGTAGCTACTTGATCTTACATAATACGAATCAAGTAAAAACGTCAGCTTCATGTTACAGTGAAAGCGTTACAATAGTTATTGCATAATCATTGCTGTTGCTATTGCGATTATTATTATTCCACCTTGTTGAAAATAATGATGTTCTCATTTCTAAAATGAGTATTATCGATTTATATGCAGACTTTTTTCTTCTTAACTTTACATTAATTTATTCATGGTAAGTTTTTATTTACTTTCTATTTTCAAAGCACTCTAAAGCTTCAGATGCATCTTCATGTGCTTTTACCTCTTCACTGATGTTTCGGGAACTGCCTCTCCAGCCCCTGCACCTCACATCAAAACCACTCATATCCATAAAAAGCATGATCTGCAATACATAGTGTTGTATTTAATCTGTGGTAGGTGGTAACAGATGAATCCAAGGTTAGAACACTGGATAGACTCACGCGTAATAGACAGACTTTGAAACCAGACATGCTGATTAGTAGTTGTTTCATTGTACACAGCAGTAATCCAGTAAGATGTGATTCTGTTCTATATTCATAACAATGCTTTAGAACACACTTATACCACAAATGCAAGTACATAATTTAATTCACAGTTCTGATAGTATAATATATTATAAATGTTACAGATTTAAAAGATTAAACAATAAACACGTGCAAACAAATACTTAAAAAATAAATCATGATCTTATGGACAGAATACTGAAAATTGCTGTCAAGACTGCCATAAACCAAAAGAGAAGTTACATCTTAAGGTACCTCCTAAAACTGACCAGACAACTTTAAGAGACAATGGGTTATCTCATTTATAAGAACATTCTTAGAGAGTATTTATATATACTACTTAATACATTACAAGCTTTTTATTAAAACAAAACAAGACATCTGACTAGTACAGAAAATGAGGGATGTATTTTGATAAGCCCCCAGTGGATGAACTTATAGCCCACTTATGGACACGGCACCCTGTCAACACCAGAAATTCCATACATATACAATATTAGCCCTACAACATAAACATTTATTCATAAGCCTTTAGGATTTTAACAAGCTATTAAAAACATCATTTCACATGCCAAGTAATCCACACTTTCTTTTGTGTTAGCTTGTGCATGTACAAATAACACTGTTCCAGTGAAAGTCCTCAGCAGACAGCATGCTAATTAATTAAAACTTCAAATAAATCGACAAAGAGAAGTACTACTGAAATTTAAAGCTGTGCTGAATAATTGAACAAGATGCAGAGCTCCAGCTTCAATTCAAATGGATCGTTCAGCAGTGAATAAGCTAAGACATGTGTAATGCATCTGATAGCTCAACTAACCAACAGTAGAGCATTATAGTTCCAATGCATTTAATGAATGCACAGGGTTTGGGAGATTCAGAAACATGCTGACTGCAAGTAGGCAAGGCTAAGAAATTCCATGACTTGCATTTTATGCTAATGGTGGCATAATGAGATGGTATTAAAATGAGTATATGTGCAGATGCAAATGAGCTCAAACAATATGAAAGAGCAATTCAGAGACATACATATATAAAAAAAAAAAAAAATATATATATATATCTATATATATATATATATATATATATAGATAGATAGATAGATAGATATATATATACATCTATATAGATATAGATGTAGATATAGATATATATCTCACAACTAGAGGTATTGGCTCCAGATTTAATGACCATATTAAATTCTTAGCGCTACAAAAGGTGAATCGCAGAATGATGTATGGGGTATCCACAACATGAAAAATCTGCATATGTAGCAGATTGTACTCACCATTGGTAGTCACTGTCTTACACATTTTGATCTCAGCACTGCCACATCATGCACCCATGCCTTACTAGTCATGCCCCCCATGACTCTGGAGTTGTGGATCACTACTATGTTGATAGAGCCACCATGCAGGAACTGCTCAAGATGTGTCATCCTCCCTTACAGGCCCACGGGATGGGTAAAGAACCTATCCACATGGATACCAAGGAATGTATGGCTTTTTGAAGACCAACTACAGGGACCTTCCAGCAACCAGTGGGGGACACGGTGTGTCTATCCCATGTATATGCCTCAAACATAGTGCACCAGTTCCTCAAAGTCATGCTAAAGCATATGGGTGAGTACATGTGGCCCAATATACCACAGAGAAGACAGACAACACCATTTGGGCTTTTTATGACATAGTCCATTTTCCTGAGGTACAAGGGGCCATAGACTGCACCCACATTACAATAAAGGCTCCACATAGGAAACAGAAAATAAGGTATATTAACTACAAGAGTTTCCCCATCATCAACTGCCAGGTGGTCTGTAATGCACCAGGATATAATATACAGTGTGTCACCTGGCCACGCAGGCAGTACCCATGACTTCCACATATAGTGCATGTGCAGCCTATATCAGTGATTTCTGCAAGGTGATTTTACCTAACGACATCTTATTGGCAGTGCCAAATATGACCTGGAGTGGATTGCTGAGCTTTGTTTGGCCTACTGAAGGCGCACTTCTTCTGCCTGGAAGTACCTATGAATAAACTGCCACATGATCCTGCACATGTAGTGAGATATTTTCAGTTTGTGCTATGTTATATGACATCATTTTATGTAAGTAGATACAGCAGGGCAGAAACATTCAGGAAAAAGCGGTTCCACACCAGGCAGAGGAAGACAAGCCTGACAAGAAGCCTAACTTGGAGCTGGCTGCAGGTGAGGACTATGCCAGGAGAAGGCTGGTGCATTATGCCATGACAGTGGCTAAGAGGCAGAAGCTGGTTCATAACTATCACCAGATTAAAGCAGCATACGATAAAGTAAAAGTGATGCATGCAAACCTTCACCCATGCCGTGCTCTACCATGCATAGATATGTTTACACACATATTACTTGTGCATCAAACATAGACTACCCAAGTATCTCAGAACTGTTATCATCATTTCCACAGGTGGGGAGGGCCGCAGTGTCAGGTGTCATCCATGGGTACATTTGAGGACTAGGGTATGTTGAGAAAGAGGAGAGGGTGCAGTCACCATTGTTTAGTCTGTGTGTGTATAGCCACAGCAGATATTGCAGTACTAAGATGAGATCTTACAGACAGACCTAGGGCACCCACAGGTGACACAGGTGTGTAGATCATACATGCCCCTGTCCATTGGAGCACCGTCTCTTGTAAGGGTCACAGCATGATCTAGACCTTGCCTATAGGAATGAGAACTGTGCCATTGTGGATGTCAATATCTTACACTATGCCCCCACACTGGATGGCAGAGTGGAAGTGGTGGTACTACATGTGTCAGAACATCATCTTCCCTTACACGCCAGCCCTCATCACTGGAGACACAGGTGGAGCAGCCATGGGAAGTGTGTCAGCCATGATTACTGTGTGTACAAACAGACCTGGTTTGTGCAAACTGACTAAGCAACAGATCAAGGATGTTACACATATGGGGCACACATTCCTCCAGGTCAGCAAGCAGGTTTTGACTGGTCAGATTTTATGTCAGTGATTGCATAAACAAATCCAAAGTACTACAGATACTTCTGTGATAAAAAGAATGTATTTCATTTTTACCTGGTTTCATTCAGAATATAATGTCAGTATTTCCTGTCCATTCATTGCCTATTACAGTGCTGTTCTTATTAAGATGAGAAATATGTATTTCACTATTGTGACATGATTCCAATAACAACACAATGTCATTATTTCAATTTCTCACACATCAGGAAGCTCTATTTAAGTAATCTACATTTGTAAAACACTTTAATAAGCACTTTATAGAAAAAAAATAATAAAGTAGGTCACTACTAGTGTAACTCACTGAGCATTTCTGAGTTATATTCCTTTTGTACCAGGGACACAATGACACTATTCTAATGAATTTTGCAATATTTAATTCAAGTATAGCACATTGAATAAAAATTCTTCAGAGCAAACCTTAACACTGATTAAATGATGCCATGTCACTAGACTTTTAAATGAAGTGTGTATAACTACACTAATTCTTCCTGTGAAAAAATATGCATTTCCCTGTTGTTGTATTGCAGCATATAGCTCCGATATTTCCATTCATTGTGTATTATGTACTTTATGTATTTGTTTTGTTTTTTTGTTTGTTCATTTATTTTTTATTTATTCATCTCTTCGCTGGAGCTGGTCAAGTGTTTCTTTTCAATTATGATCTGAGCCATGATGATCAGACAAGTAATTAAATATAAGCTTACTATTATGATCACATGTGACAGTAAGATGTTAATTACCAAATTGGCAAAAGGAAGAACATATGTATATGTGAATAAGTAGGTTTAGTATATGACTTGGAATATACATGGAATTTCATTCTGGGTGTTTCTACTGTTTTTGAGTTAATCGGTGGAGCATTTGTCAGTAGAAAAATTTGGCAGCTTCTGAATTGAAAAGGTGGATTGCTGTTACAGGAATGATTTTGAAGAAAGCTTTTTCTCCAATGACCAAGCCAAAAAGGGGTCTGGTTGAGGGGTGGTCTTGCATATTTGGTCTGAGTGTGTTGATAAAATTTATAGTTAAGTGTGCTACCTGTGGTGGCAGTAATTCTACAACACTGGTTTGTAGACAAGGGAAGTGAGAATAAGTAATGTTCTTGCTGTAACTGCTAGCCAGTTTGACTAGGGAAATACAAGGGTGCAAGTAGTTGCTGAAAGAATTAATGAAGTTGCATACCATATTAACAGTTACCTGGAGTGTTTAAATTTTCTAAAGAACTGATATGTGACATGTATTTTAGTTTAGATGTGAGCACAAGCTATTCATCAGGCTTCATCTGTTAAAAGCTTAGAGAAAATTTAATAAAATACATTAAAAGTATCAACATAAAATTGATTTAAACATGATGGTACTTTATCAGATCGGTGTGCATTATAGAATCACAGTGAGTTTATAGTAAAAAATGCCACTTTTGTAATACATTGTGTAATGTTTAGTTTCATTGGAGTATAATAGATTAGCAAAACAAATTAAGGATGTTCAAGGGAAACATTTCTACTAATACACTGATGCTATTCAGTTATAGTTAACACTGTTTAATGCAGTGTTTATTAATACATTAAAGCTATGCTCCCCTCACTGGACCATTCTCTTTCTTAAAGGGCAACAACCTAGGAAGAGAGAGGAGCAACTCCACATATAGGAGGGCATTTTCTTGGAATTCATGGGGAAAATTAATTGGCTAAAAAGATATTGACAATACTGTAGGGAAAAAAAATAGCTCCACAATTAGTTTGATACATTAGTGACTATCACTCAAATGTGCAACCATTAAGTATCAAACCATCATTGAAACAGTGATTATTGAAACTCACTATTTAAATTTCAAAGCATTTTTGATGAGGCAGAGTTCTCTCCAGCAACCCCCACTTATGTGGGAAGTTGAGGCCATGCTGCATAAACATCAAGAGCAGTTAGAGAGGTTTTTGTTGCACCACTAAAAGAGGAGAGTAAACAAATTAAAAGTAATATTTTTCAAGACCTTACTAGTGATGGCAACATGCGCCTGTGAGTCACTGAAAACACATTTCAAGGGACTGCAGAACAGGTTCTCTTATTACCTGGAGCACTGAGACAATTGCAATAAAACTTTATGTCCCATGATAATAAAGTTTAACTAGAACATGTAATAAAGGTTGTAGGCCTTGACTTGGACAAGAAAAAAAGATAAGCTGTGTAGAGCACTTTGTTTCTATGTACTTAGAAAGTGAGTCCACCTCCTCTGTATTCTCAAAAACTGACACAAGTTCACAAGCTCATAGTCACAGAGACAAAAAAGTGGACTCTGTTAACAGTACATTCTGACACTTGTCACGCTCAACCCTCATTCACACAAACCACTCAGTCAGTTTTGTCTCTGTACTCTGAACAACACATTTTTCCTGAGAAAAAAAAACATTGTTTATGAACATATAAGAAAACTGTCTTTTTCAAGTCCCCTACTTTTATACTAGTTTTCTTCTCTTACTGTATTGCTTAAATGTACCAGTAGCATTGTTTGTTTTCAAAGTTGCTTAGTTCTCCAAATTTTGAATGGCCACTTTTGTTTTGTGTCACTAGTAGAGGTCCAAGGTTATTTATACTGAGATATTGAAAATATCACTGTCATCTGCATGATAAAAGTATCTATTTCACTATTTCTAAAGAGTTTCAGTAAGAATATAATATAATATTAGCATTTCCATTCATTGCCCACTCAAACACTCTTTTTTCAGATGAAAAATATGAATTTCAGTTTTGGAACAAACTTTCAGTAAAAATTAAACACGACTATTTCCATTCATTGTGTATATATAGCTCTATTTAAATAGACATCATTCATAAAACACCTTAACAGCTCTGGGCAAAAATCACTTTGAATATAATACTGTTTTTGTAGTTCATTGTGCATTATTGAATTACATTTCCATTACACCAAGGAAAGAATGTTACTGTTCTAATGCAATGTGCAACTTTCAGCTCAAATGTTAAAGATTAATACAGTATTTTTTTTCTTTTCAGGGAAGACCCAAGGTGGTCTAGCTTTGTTTGTGTAACTTGAGCACTAATCCAGACATTCTCTAAAGTATTCAATTGTATTTATTACTGCTTGGTTGTAACTTGATTAAAGTGTAGCTATCATTCTAAGTCTTTTGGATTAAGCACTTGGGCTTCAGACCAGTTGTTTTACATTAGGAAGGTTTGTGGCAAGCACTGTGGTGGCAGGACAGGTAGCTTTCATCCTTCTAAGTTGGGAACTGCTGATTGAGAGCCCAGTGTCCAAGTGTATTAGTTCTGGTTTAAGCACTTGGGCTTCAGGCCAGTTATTTTACATTAAGAAGGTTCGTGGTCTGCACTCTTGTGGGAGAAGAGGCTGGACTCTGCCCTTCTGAGCTGGGAATTTCTGGTTAAAGGTTTATAGTGCCTGAATATTTGAACTGTATCTTACTGAAATTGGTACACCTTGTTTGCTGTAGCATTGACTAGATCCAGGCCTGCTGAATATAGTTTTGTTTATATGCTTGTTGTTTGCTTGCTTGTTATTTCCCTGGAACGCTAATACCACCTAATACGCGGCTTCTCAGCGCTTCTGTGGATCACTAGTGATATCTGCATTGCTTACTGTACTTATTTCCTTATTTCACTTGAAAGAAAGTTACTGTTTGTCGTTTTTGCATTTAGTTACTTGTAACACATTGCACTCAAGTTACCTGGCACTTGCTCACTAAAGCAATTATATAAGTCAGCACTAAAAATTAAAAGCACTACACCCTCACTCCCCACTGGCCCTTGTTTTCAATTATTAAGGAATTCCCAGTATTATTCTAGCATGTCCAAAGGTCAGTTGTCAATCTCCTCTCCGGTCCAGCTGGTGAATCTGGGAATCTTGAGGCAATGTTATAACTGCCTCATGTACACAGACAACCCTCTCCTACTCCCACATAACACGAATACTTGCGAGAGATGCACCTATTTAGCCAAACTGGAGGCTGAGCTCTCTCAACTCAGGACTGGCAAGACCAGACAGGAGGAGAAGGCAACTACACACACCACAAAACCAGCCTCACATAATGCTACCACACCACTGAATCAAACACATAAACACACAAAGACATACTCAGAGGCTCTGAGTAAAAATTTACCTAAACAGCAGAGGCCTCCAAAGCAGACACCCAAACAACTGCTACCTCAAGACACCCCACAAGCAACACATAAACCACAAAATCAGTGTGCAAAGCAGTCACAGCCCTTAAGGCCAAATACAACACCAAACATACTTGTCATAGGTGACTCCATAGTCAGACACACTGACGTCCCACTCACCAGGCTGAACAAGGAGAGGGTCACAGTAAGCTGCCTATCGGGCGCTAGAATCTGCCACATAACACAAGCACTCGGGTCACTCCACGGCAAGTACAAATATGACACAGTCATTGTCCATGCTGGTGTGAACGACCTGAGACGTACCTCCCTGGACTACATGAAAAGAGAGATAGAGGAGCTCTCTGATTATGTAGCCCAGGCAGGTATGACCCTGACCCTGAGCAGTATCCTTCCTTCACCAAGAATGATGCCACAATATAGAGACAAGATGATCAGCTTTAACAATTGGCTTAATGTCTGGTGTCATTCAAAGGGGATCCAGTGTTTGTCTGCCTGGGATGACATGCTTGACAAGCCACGCTGCTTCAAGGGACGGCTTGCACCTGTCACCCTGGGATTCCGGATATTGGCTAAGGCTCTTGCCACCCCATAGTGCCTTTTTTAGGCAAGGCTCAAATTCTAAACCTACCACCCTAGAAAACAAAAATGGGAAGAAACTGAGGGTAATGCTGCTCAATGCCAGAAGTCTAAATCTCAAAATGCACGCACTCGAGGCCCTTCTCAGTATGGAGAACATTGATGTCTGTGCTGTAACTGAAACCTGGTTCAAGGCTCCTGAGAGCACCCCGGCACTATTAGGTTTTACCTCATATCATGCGTTCCGGCCCCAAAACCCGGACCACACCACAAAAGGAGGGGGTGTATGTATCCATATTCATAAAGGATACCCACACCTCCAGGTTGGTGGCAACGCATGAAGCTTCGGAAACCATCCAGGTGCAACTAACCATAGGCAAAACTGCTCTACAAATTGTAGCATGCTACAGGCCACCCTCTCAAACTCAGGAACCCCACACAGCCTTCCTGAAGACACTGGAGGGTATAAATGTATCTCCAAACACCATCATATTGGGTGACTTCAACTACCCGAATATAGACTGGGAACATTACTCAAGCCCTAACTTTCTAGCCCAACGGTTCCTGGAGTTCATAAATTCAAATGCCATGGAACAGCTAGTCACTGTTCCCACGAGAGGAGAAAATATACTAGATCTCATTATCACAAACATGGGGACAAAATGCTCCACACTGGAAGTATATCCCTCATTGGTGAGATCTGATCATAAACTAATCTCACTGGAAATCCACATCCCGCCCCCACCCCAAACAAAAAAGACCACAGTGAAGAACTTCTCTAAAGCAAACTTCACACTACTCAAGACTGGTGTGGTATCCTTCAAGGCCCCTGAGCCAGTGGAAACCACAACCCAAGCTGCGGAAGCCCTTACAAATGCCTTCTATGAACACCTCCAGGACTGCATGGATCAAGCAATCCTAAATAAAACCAAGACTCTTTCCACAAAGGGCAAACGTCCAGTCTGGTGGACCCCAGCCATTAACAAACTTTACAATAAGAGGAGAAAGCTATTACATGATAGAACAAAATCCATAAAAGGGAAGTCACCCCTGATCATTATTAGTAAAAAAATATGAGCATTCATAAAATCAACTAAGGCCAATTTTGAGAGAAAAATTGCCATGGATTCAAAGGACAATCATAAGGCCTTTTTCAGCTATGTTAGGAACCTGGGTGGAAACTCCCAGATATGCTCAGAATTAGTCCAAAATGATACAAAAATCACTGAACCCACAGACATTGCCAACATACTGGCAGACAGGTTCAGTGCATACTTCACCCCCCTCTCCCCCCCTAAATGAGAGATAACTATCCCAGTGGAGTGTAGCCTCCCAGACATCTCAAATGCGCAGGTGAAAGCTGCTCTCTCTAAAGCTAAAAACACAGCATCAATGGGACCGGATGGTGTCCCCGGCTGTGTGCTACATGAGCTAAATGAGGAATTAAACCCGCACATAAGGCAGATGTTTAATCTCAGCCTTACCACAGGATACGTGCCCAAGGAGTGGCGTACGGCAACTGTGGTCCTACTCCACAAAGGCGGTGCCTCTACAGACCCTGGTAATTACCGCCCCATAAGCTTAACAAGTCTAGTCTGCAAAGCTATGGAGAGGATCATAATGGAGCTCATAAACAAAGATATAGGGGACTTGCAGACATTGGACCCGACCCAGTTTGGCTTCGTCAAGGGCAGATCATGCCTTTTGAACTTGGTCGACTTTCGAAACAGTCACCAAGGCCATTGATGAGTGAAAGGCAGTCCATACAGCCTACCTTGACCTTGCAAAGGCTTTCGACACAATACCCCACTTGGGTATTGTAGAAAAACTTACCAGCTTAAATGTAAACCCATATGTCACAAGATGGGTTGCAAACTGGCTTAAGGACAGAACCCACAGGGTTAGAGTTGCTGGCGCTATGTCAGACTCCAAGCCGGTCACAAGTGGTGTCCCACAGGGCTCAGTCCTTGGCCCCCTATTGTTCGGCATCTACTTCTCAGAAGTACAGGCCAACATGGGAGGACTTTGGCTGACTAAGTTTGCAGACGACTGCAAACTGGGCCATAGTGGAAAGTGCATCGGACACGGATATCCTTCAGAAGGGACTCACGGAAACAGATAGCTGGTGCCAGAGCCATGGCCTGAAGTTAAACGCCAAAAAATGTATAGTCATACCCTTCAGAAAAAACAAGGTAACCCCAAGCTACCATATAGGTGGCAATCCACTAAGCACAGAAGAGGTTATCAGGGACCTGGGGACCCAGGTTGACAGTGGCCTTTCTTTTGACACTCACGTTGCTAAAGTGGTGAGAAAGACCTTCTACATTGCCCACCTGATCATGAAGGGATTCACATCCAGATCTAGTGAGGTCATTGTTCCCCTGTACTCTTCACTTATCAGTCCAATGATCGAGTACAATGCCCCATTCGGGATGTATCTCACCCGACATCTGCAGCAATTGGAGAGACCCCAAAAGTTCCTCACCAAAAGGATAAAGGGACTCCAAAATCTGTCATATGCTGCCAGATTGAAGAAACTCCAGCTCTATTCAGTCGCATACCGTCTGCTCAGAGGTGACATGTGCCTGACATACAAGGCCATGTCCAACCCGGAATTAATGGACATGCTCCACCTCAAAAATCCAAATCCACCAAAACCACTAGAGCAAGCGACTTAAACCTTAGCACGGATATAAATAGGACGTGCTGGAGGGATAGATTTTTCACTCAGAGACTCCCTATGCTGTGGAATAAAATCCCGGTCCATGTGAGGCAGAGCACCTCGCTGGCTCTGTTCAAGAGAAATCTTGACCTGTGGATGGGAGATCGTAGGTTTACCCCGGGAATCATCTCTGTGTCACTGCTGGACAGAGGCACAACAAACTAATGGGTACAGTATTTTTTCATATAAGGGGTGGCGTAAGCCACAAAACTTTGGGCTAGGCTTATAAATGCCTTAGGGCAGATAGCCTAGTATAAACCTATGAACCTATGGTATTCATACTGACTAGGGGAAATTTGCCCAGGGTACTAGAGAACTTCCCCTATACTTTTCGATTAGTGTCATAGAATCTTTCACATCCACCTGAATGACCTCCAACTCATGCTGATGGATCCTTGGTTTAATGTCTCATCCAAAGGTAATTCTATTGTTCTTCTGTGATGAAAAAAAAATCACTTTTCTTACAACATTACAATATAAATATAGCACCAGCATTTTAATTAATTGAAAATATAGTTGTAATATTTATTTCAGATTCTTTTTATTAATTGCATGCTGTGTAGTTCTACTTAAATATACTACACTTGTAAAACACTAACAACATTCAACAAAAACAAGTTTAAATACTATTGCAACTGAATGCACATTACTGAATTTAATTATGTTAATATTAAGAATGCACTGCTACCATTTAATATATTGTGTAAAAGTTAATTCAAGTATGGTACATTAAAAAAATAAAAGTATTTAGAAAAAGCATTGCTACTAACTCAATGCACTATTAAACTACAGGTAAGACTTTTCAAATAAATGTTTAATAGTGCAGTACTATTGCTGTTATGATTTAAATTGGTGTATTTCAACATTTGTTCATGGTTGCAGTAAGAATATAGCACCAGTAATTCAATAAACTATACAATATTTACTTTTATTTAAAAGAAGTATATTGGGAAACCTTGTTAAAATATTATATAGAAAAATATTTTAAACACACTGATATATTTGCAGTACTAGGCACTATCCATGATTGTTAGTATACACTGGAGGTCACCTCATACTGTGTGTAGCTGTGGACAAAGCTCATGATGACACATAAAGCCCAGTATACAATTGAACAAGAGCACTTACTTGGACAATTTTGTAAGCATATATTCCATACACAGAGAACATATGCAAAACACATATGCCAGTCCTGTGTGAATCAAGAAGTCAACATCACTGACATACTGACTGGCTCTGACAGGGTAACCCCTGGGGCAACAGCTACATACCTATCAATGGTACTAGGCTTCTCAGTACAGTGATTCCCACCCCCTACTATTATGGTGCCCAGCAGGACTGTACAGAACAACATACTAATATAGTTTAAATAGAACCCTGCCAACAACAACTGTGTTGCATGGCAGAAAAATCCCTACCAGCAACAGAGTCCCTACAGTGAAGACAAACCTGATGTATCACACTAACTTGTCACATCACCTCACACAGAGATACTAGTGAGTATCCACCAATGGGAGCATGCACAGCAATAGAGCCCTTCATTACCACAAAATGGTAATATACCTAGCCTGTCATCATGTCAGTGATGGAAATCCTTTATGAATATCCCATAAGCAAGACAGCAGTGTGCAGTACTTGGACAGCAGAGAGTGAAGGAGCCAGGAACTACTGCATACAATCCATGAAGTATGTCACAGTGTGTATTTGTATGTGAGCATATCCATCTAAACAACACTAATAAATGCATTTCAAGCAGAGAAAGTGTTGCATACACATCTACTACTTTTGCCTGTTATATAGCTAAAGAGCACTGCATAGGAAGCTGTATATTGACTATTCTGAGTGAAAATGCAAACTGCTTTCACATGCAGTACCATGGTGTGTATGTGCTGATTGAACTTGTAAATGACTTTGGAATACAGAACTGATATCATTGCTATATACCTCCCACATTGATTAGTTTTTTATTTCTTTGGGTTTTGTTTTGTTTTTTTGTTTGTTTTTTTTTGTTTTGTTTTTTTGTTTGTTTTAAACATTAACAGAGAATTTTGTATATACTGTAATACAAAGTAAATAACAGCACACCAGTCAGGATGGACACTGGTAGCAGACCACATAGTGTACACAGTAGTATACTACATCCTGCTGGATGCACTTCATGGCTATGCATTCAGTCATACTTCCACCGTCATGGCCACTACCCTTGTCTCTGAATCATAGTACTGGATGCCAATATGGTGAACATAGTGTGCAGAAGGAAAGGATACCTATGTTCATAAATTCCTGGGAATGTGCACATTAAGGGAAGTATATTGAGAAAATACATTGAAAGTATTATGTAGGAAGACATAAATTTCTTTAAATATAGTGCATATTGGTGAATCATATTGCGTTTATACTTAGTTTACAATGCTACTATTGCAATGTACTGTGAAATATTTCATTTAATTCAAGTATAAGATACAGGCATAAGAAACAAAGCATCCTCATGAGAAACATTTCTACTGATATAATGGTGGTATTCTACCAATAATGCCATTATATTTTTATTTTGCATTTTCTAATATTGACGATGCTGCCATTGTAAATGTATCACTTAAACTAAACACTTCTCTTCTTTTTCATAGGATAACAACAAATAAAAAAAAAAGAGAAAAGGCATCTCCACTTTCAGGAGAAGATGGTCCTAAAAATGAGAAATAAAGAAAAAGATATATACCAAAAAAGAAACTGGTAATACTATAAAAATGAATGGAAGATATTGTAATTGTACTTCTGAAACAAAAGATTAAAAATTAAAAGCAAGTCCGTAAATGTACAGGATCTTATCAGTGAAGGTAACAAACACTTGACAACTGACAATTTGACAATACATTTTTGGGCCATGCAGGAGGTTTACTTGCTGTCTGGAGCATTAGGAAAACTAAAAATAAAAATAAAAAATACTGTCCTATTATAATGGGTATCAAATAGATCAAGTAGCAAGCTTTGACATATTCCAATGCAAAAATGATCAGTAATTTGCACTTCCTCTCTCTATGGTCAGGCAGTGAGTTCACCTCATCTGCAGTCTTAGAAGCTAATCAGGTTGACAGGTGCCTGGTGCAATAGCTAACAAATTACAAAAAGAGAAAGAGAGAAAAATGGGAGAAACTATATTTTTCTCACTGTAGCCTCCTTCTTTTGCAGCAACACTTGTTGCCATATCCCCTTCCACAGCTTCATAAATAGTATTTACTTTAATCCTTTTCTTCTCACACCTAGCTTCAGTGTTACTGGCTCAACATATAGCATGCTTGCCTTTGGTGTTAGAGGACCAGAAATCTGTGGGTTCTATTCCCACACTAGTTATGTTGATTAATTTTTTTTCCAGTAGTGACTCTTCAGTACCACTTAAGAGAGGGTGTTACATACTTTTGTATGCTATCCTTCAGATGAGATTTTATACCAAAGCTGCTTTTGCTTGAGTTTGTCGTAGTTCAAGTGACTATAAAAGATCCCATGGCGCTTACTGAAAGGAGGAGGGATTATTTATTTAAACAATCAAAGTAAAATCAAACAAAATTTAAAAACACAATCCCCCTATATAAAATAAAAGTCATCTTCAACAGTCCTTGTCCCTTTTTTATTTTTTATATTAATAAAAACGTACAGTATTAAACACAAACTTCACAATATGTTATATTCCTTGTCCTTTCCATCCTTTTAATCATAACCACTTTCTGCCTTTCTTCTTATTTCAGACTCATCCCATTTTTATTATACAAAACTTTACTCCATCTAGTCAAACAAATATGCCAAATATATGCAAACAATTATTTATCCATTCTATCCCACTTACCATTTTCAAAATTCATTTAAAAACGTATAACATTTGTATATTCAATTTTTTTTCAGTATTCCATTTATCTTCCACTCTGGTCCAGATGTTTTTTTTTTTTTCACATTCTAAAAAAATGCTCAACTGTTTCTTCCTTGTTACATGCATAACATAACCTTTCAGATAACTGCTTGTACTTCTTGACTGACTCTACTAGTTTATTGATTAGCAGTTCCTTAAGTGACCCAAATCGTTTTGCCTACTTATAACAGCTTCTTTAATTTCACTTTCTACTGCCTTCCAAGTATTAACTCTGTATCATTTATCCATAATGTTTTCATATCAGCTTTTCCTGTTTTTGTCACTTCTGTTACATGACTTTTCCATTTTTTTTTCATTTTATTCACATATTCAGTAGTTTCTCCTTTTTTCATCCCTCTTATACTTCCTGGATTGTACTGACTTGAAAATTTGTTGATAAGTTATACTCTTGTGAATTCATGACTGTACCATGATGTACACCTCTACAGTATTCAGCAACAGCCCTAACACAGTCCTACATGGTGCTCTAACATGAAGATGGGCAGCACCATGTAGGACTGGCTCCATGGCTGTGTTGAGTGCGAATGAGAAAGGCTAGGGAAAGCTATATGGTAATTAGCTATGTGCTGTCTCCCCTAGAACTCCCTCTAGGAAGGCAATGCTGAGGAATTCCAGAAATTGCTCAGCCATGTACATCAGTATGGCTGACTGCACCATGTTGCTGTATTCAACGTTGCCAAAAGGTTGTGTTCAACTATCTGTCACAAACATAGTACAAGGATTGGGGGTGGGGAGCCACTAGGCAACAGAGATAACTTAACAGTGAAATGCAATAATAGTGCTGACATCATGGCAGGGATCGGGGGGGGGGTATGAAACACTAGACACCAGGGATTACACTCTCCCTAAGTGCCATAACAGCACCAACTTCAGGACAGAGATTTTGGGGTGGGGGGGGAACAATAGACACCAGGGATTACACATCCTCTAAGTGCTATAACAGCACATACAACAGTACTGGGTTTGGGAGGTTGGGGAAAACACTAAACTCCAGGAAGTCTACATATGTGCCATAACAGCATGTAAACTATTACAATGATTAGGAGTGGGGGCAGGGTCAGCCTTAAGTGAATGGCGCCCGAGGTGAAGGGCTCTGTAATGCCCCATGTCCCCAATGCCCCCTTCCCATGCACATCGTCCAGTATCCCCCTTGTCTCCTCCTCATCCTGGTCTACCCACACCATCCAAAGTACTTTTTTCCTTCTATCTTTTGTCTTCCTCTTCATTTTTTCCTGCATTCATTCACACAGAAAATAACTGCATGAAAGTGCTGGTCTGGGGGCTGTTAGTGTCCCAGATGTGATGGAGATTCTAGATGTTCTGAGGTACATTTTAGAGTTTTTTTAAATACGCTTTTCATCAAATGGTGGCCTGAATAGTAATACCAATTGAGGAAATAAACTGTATTAGTTTAAAACTTTACTTTTTCCTGCATCCTTTTAACACACATCAACTGAGCAGGACTACAGTGTAATAACTGTAGAGAAAATAAGGGCATTAAGTCAAAGGTCAAGGGCCCTAAGCCATGAGAGATTTACATGCTCTGAGATGCATTTTAGAGTTTGTAAATAATATTTTCATCCAATAATAGCCTGAACAAAAATCACGGTTAAGAAAAAAAATTCAGTCTTACTCTTCAACGTTGCTTATTCCTGCATCCTTTCAACACATCCTAACTGGCCAAGACTACCCTGTAATATCTGGAGAAAATAGATTAATTAAGCTGGAGGTCTAGAAGCTAGTAGGCTCCCAGAAACCCCAGGATTCTAGATGCTCTGCGGTGCATTAGTATGAAAGTGAAGATACAAATGGCCAAAGTCAGTCACTATCTGTGTACCCCTCGGATGTCAGACTGGGATGAAATGGAAAAAGCAAATAAAATATAATATATTTCTATCTGTTTCTGTTAGATATATAAAATGGAATGCTTCCTTTCTATCCCCTCAAAGATAGCCACCTTTATACTCATCTCACATCTGATGTTTGACTGTAAGAAAAGTGAAGTGCTCACAGTAATGTTTCCAGCCTGTTACTCCTAAATAACACACCTCTCCTGTACAAGATATAGTGACCCTCTGCCCACACCTCTGAGATTTGACAAGAAAGGTAAAGCAAAGAAATAATGGGCACATTGTCCTCAGCCCCCACACAATCAATGCCAACATTCTGTGCACCCCTTTAAGTATTGTGAAGAAAGTTAGAGATAATTACCACAACATCCACAGTCTCTACACAAGATATAACCTTCAGTGCAGACCTTTGAGGTTTGACTATGAGGAAAGTTAAAGAAGTAATAACTACACTGTCCCAAGACCCCCATACAAGCTACAGCAACCTTCTCTACACAACTCTGAGCAAGGCTAATTTGAGGCTAGGTGAGGTTCAGGGCAGACTAAACCTGTGTCTAAATCTGTTTAAATAGCATTTGGTGTGTGAGTTGCTAGACCCCCAGAATTTATGAGGGTTCTGATGGTCTGTGATATATTTTGTGTCTTATTTTTGAAATATATGGGGGTTTTTTTTACTGTTACCCTGAAGAATTATGCATGTGCTCATCAATACTTTGTGTGTTCACAAATAAAAATAAGTGATTTTATTTTTACATACAGACACAAAAACATAGATACACAGACTGACATTGTATTTCACAAGCCAGGTCTATCACAAAATGCATTGATTTTTTTCACACACTCACACATACTGAAACTAGACCTAAAAAGCCATGCCTGTCACAAGATGCACTCATTTTCACACAAACGCACACACACACACACGCACACACATACACACACACACACACACACACACACACACACACACACACACACACACACACACACACACACACACACACAAGCACACATACATGCTGCATGCTTATCCGCATGCAAATTGGATAAATGCCAACTCACCAATGTCATATTCAGAGCACATGGATAAACCTACACAGAGACAGGGAGGGCATACAGACCATAGACAGAAAAGGTCACAGGCAAGAAATCAACTAGAGCCACGTGCTGTGAAATGCAATACTGCTCACTACTCCACTTTGACAATGATGTTACTTTCATATATCTTGCTTCTGCCACAATAACAAAGATAGCCACTTATCATATGTAATACTGATGTTTGTAATGGTAAGTGAAAGAAATTATGGGAAGCATATTGCCAACAGTTCAAAAGATAGATGCTCGAAAACTAGATATAGTGATCCATGAAAAGAAGACAAAAGTAGCATTGAGCACTGAAATCGCCACACCCGGTGACTAAAGTGTCTTGCATACAGTGAGACACAAAGTCATAAAATATCAGGATTTGCAGGCAGAAATGAGAGCAATGTGGAAGAAAGATACACAGACAGTTCCAACAGTAGTAAGAGCAATGGATCTTATAAAAAAGAATCTACAATCGTATTTAGATATGTTACCAATACATCTAACCCCGTATGCATTGCAGAAGGAGTCATTACTGGACACATTGTGAGTGCTGCAAAGAGCACTTCTGGCTGACATCAAAGACTGAAACAATACTAATTTCATGAACTTTAATCGTACTTAGAGTTAGGAATGGGGGATCCATTCCCTTCATGGTAATTGAAACCCAAAAGATATGGAGAAATTAAAAAAAACAGTGGCAGCTTGGATCAAATTGCTAAGTACTGGATACACGCTTATTATTGCAAGGCTGACATACCTCCAAATTTTACTGACAGGTGAATAATCTCACTCACATTTCTTCTGCTATTTGTATGCAGAGCCTCGATGGAGTCATCATTATATCAACTGTCTTGCTTGGGGAAGACAGCAGACTGATGATGCATTGACTGGATCAGTTACGGATCAAAAGTAAAAAATAAACTGTGATTTAAAGGGGCAACATGCAACTTTGAGGCATCCGGTTAGTGCAAAAATATGGTATTTTCCAGAAAATGCCAGACAGCTGAGAAGGATGAGCAATGCTACAGTTTTGTCAGCCATTTATACATTTATTTGTTTTGTGTTTATTTTTGTTTGATGTTGTTTTATGAAAAGAAATGCTGATGCTAAAATTCTTTACTAAAAAATGAAAATGACTGAATGGCACACCTAGCCATACAGCACCCAAGACATCTGCCTAATTTGCCTATGTGTAAGGCTGGCTACAGTTGGAGGGGGACACATTAGCTACCAGGACATACTGGATAAATGCCATAATGGCTCTTAAGCTATTACAGGGTTCAAGGGTGTGGAGAGAACCATGGGAGGGCAGGCAGGTCAGGAACAAGTACAGCGACTGTGGTGTGTGTGTGTGTGTTTGTGTTTTTTGGACTTGTGTGTGTGGGAAAGTGACTGGGAGGAAAGACAATGTCTATTTGAGCAGCAGTTTACTACTGCTGTATGTAGATCAACAATGATCTACACTTCGAGGTAGTAACTGCTATTCAGAGATATGCAAATTAGCTGCTAATGAGAGATTTCCTCATTACTCAAGAAAGCTAACATAACATTAATCCCTAACGAACTCACGCGAAATGGATTCACTTCCAAAAAGAGGTCTCCACCAAAATGGTACTGAATAATTCCAACCAATTAGGTTCATAGGTTCATAGGTAGGTTCATAGGTAGGTACTAGGCTATCGGCCCTAGGGCCCTTACAAGCCTAGCCAAAAAATGTACCCTGGCTTTCGCCACCCAGGAAAATTATTTCCCTGTGCCCCTGTTGAGCAGAGCCACAGAAGTGATCCCCAGGGTGAATTTCCCATTTCCCATCCAATCATCAAGATTTTTCCTTGAAGAGTGCTAATGAGGAGCTCTGTTTGACATAGATAGGTAGTCTGTTCCAGAGTATGGGAAGTCTCTGGGACAGGAATCTATCCCTCCAGCATGTTCTGTTTATTGTGGTGACAAGGTTAAGGTCCCTAGAGCATGTAGTTCAGAGGGATTGGGATTTCTTTAAGTGGAGCATGTCCAACAGCTCTGGGCTTGACATAGCTTTGTATGTTAGGCAGAGATTGCCCCTGAGTAGGCGATATGCGATGGAGTAAAGCTGTAGCTTTTTGAGATGGTCTGCATAGGGCATCTGTTTGAGGCCAGTAATCGTCTTTGTGAGGTATTTCTGTGGTCTTTCCAGTTGTTGTAGATGTCTTGTGAGGTACATACCAAAAGGGGTGTTGTACTCTATAATGGGTCTAATGAGTGATGAGTAGAGGGGAACAATGACCTCTTTTTTTCTGGATGAGAATCCTTTTGTGATGAGATGAGCCACATAGAAGGATTTCCTGACCACTGTGGTGATGTGATTATCAAAGGAGAGACTACTGTCCACCTGTGTCCCAAGGTCTCTTATCACATTTTCAGCATTAAGTAGACTACCAGCTATGTGGTAGTTCATAGGTACAGAGTTTTTACCAAAGGGGATGACAATACACTTTTTGGCATTGAGCTTCAGGCCATGGCTTTGACACCAGGTGTGTATCTAAAGTTATTGTTTTAATCTGTAGATTGCAATATAAGACAACTTAAGAAAAATGTAAGAACAAGTGCATAAATAGGTTTAGCGCTTTGGTCCTATAAACTTTGTGAATTCATCAGAACCTTGTTTTCATCAAAAAAACAGTTTATATACAATTTCTTAACAATTGAATAAATCCCGTGTGATCAACATCACCCTATCATATTATATTAATTTAATAAATTTGTTAAAGTAATAAAAATGTCATCTTAACAATACTGAATTTTATAACATCACTTTGCACTGATTACAGAAATCCTTAAATATTATATTTTGTTGTGTTATAGTTTTAGTGCAAACAATTTCAAAGACGGTGCAATAGAAATGTTCTCATTTAATCGGGGGGGGTGGCCACATTTAACTATAGTTTCAGTTATCTTTCATATCTAAATCTCAAAATACTGCATTGTGGGAGAAAGGCCTTTTTAGCTTGAGCATTGCAGCTCATGCTAGGCCATTTCATGAATTCTCAGGTTAGTATTTTAGTCACAACATCTTTTTCTCTATTTTGTATAACATTCAGTACCCAAAATAAATACAATGAGCCCAAAAATACTGGATTTATTAAACCCAAACCACTTGTATCTTTTGTAATGTATACTATGCTACATTTTACAGAATATAATCAAGAACCCCCAAAATGCAAAAAAAAAATACTATTTCTAATAGATTATTTTAATCATTCCTGGTATCATAAATGTCTTCTTTCGGCTTTTCCCGGTTAGGGGTCGCCACAGCGGAACTCCGGTCCGCTAATGATTGGCAGCAGATTTTTTACGTGCTGGCTTGCTGGGCCTAACGCACAACCTTCAATGAAGGAATGCCCATTCACGCATGTTGCCACACAGAAGACGCTCTAACTGAGAATCGAATGGGCAACGTCTGTGAGGCGACAACGCTACCGCAGCACCACCACCACAGTCATAAATACTCTACCTAAATAGACCAGTTTTCCTAATATTACCAAATTAATTAAGTAAACATTTTTCTTTTTTTTTCCTCAAAAGATAAGTTGCATGGTTTCCATGTAACACTTAAATAAAAATGATTGTTAAGTCATCTGCATATTGGATTATTTATGAGTCAGGAATCCCAAGAAGGAAAGACATCCCTGATCAGTATCAGTAAGAAACTGAGGTCCCTCATAAAATCATCCAAGGCTAACTTCGAAAGAAAAATAGCCAAGGATTCAAAAGATAACCACAAAGCCTTCTTTAGCTATGTCAAGAATCTAAGTGGCAACTCGCAGATATGCTCTGAGCTAGTGCAAAATAGCACAAAATATACTGAACCTACTGATATTGCCAACATCCTGGCAGATAGATTTAGTGCAAACTTCACCTCACTCTCACCTTCAAAAGGGCCCACAACAATACCAGAAAAGTGTAGTGTCTCGGAAATCACAGAAGCACAGGTAAAAACAGCCCTTTCAAAAGCCAAAAACACAGCATCAATGGGGCCAGATGGTGTCCCAGGCTGCGTCTTGCACAAACTACAGAATGAACTAACCCCCCACCTAAACATGCTGTTCAACCTCAGCCTCTCCACAGGCTATGTGCCCATAGAATGGCGCACAACAATGGTTATTCTGCTCCACAAAGGAGGGGCCACAACTGACCCTGGTAACTATTGCCCCATAAGCCTGACTAGCCTGGTCTGCAAGGCTATGGAGTGCATCATCATGGAACACATTAACAAAGACATTGGGAACCTCCAAACACTTGACCCAACCCAGTTTGGCTTTGTTAAGGGAAGATCATGCCTACTAAATCTGGTTGACTTCTTTGAGACAGTCACCAAGGCCATAGACAAGGGAAAGGTGGTTCACACAGCCTACCTTGATCTCACCAAGGCGTTCAACACCATTCCTCACTCGGGTATTATAGAAAAACTCACCAGCCTGAACATAAACCCCTACATCACAAGATAGGTTGCCATCTGGCTTACAGACAGAACTCACACGGTAAGAATATGGGCTCCAGGTCCGACTCTAAACCAGTCACAAGTGGTGTCCTGCAAGGCTCGGTTGTGGGACCCCTACTGTTTGGCATATATTTCTCAGAAGTACAGGCAAACACAGGAGGACTATGGCTAACCAAGTTCATTGATGACTGCAAACTGGAAGCCATAATTGACTCTCCGGCTGACACGGACATCCTTCAAAAAGGCCTTACTGAGACAGACACCTGGTGTCAAAGTCATGGCCTCAAGCTAAATGCCAAAAAATGCATAGTCATCCCATTTGGGAAAAACAAAACACCCACGAATTACCACATAGGCAGCAGCCCCCTTAATACAGAAGAGGTGATAAGAGATCTGGGGACCCAGGTAGATAGTAATCTCTCCTTTGACAATCATATTGCCAAAGTAGTTAGGAAATCCTTCTATGTGGCCCATCTAATTACTAAGGGGTTCGCAACTAGAAATAAAGAGGTTATAGTGCCCCTCTACTCATCACTCATCAGACCCATCATAGAGTAAAATGCCTCATTTGGGATGTACCTCACAAGACACTTCCAACAGCTGGAAAGACCACAAAAGCACCTCACCAAGAGAATTACTGACCTCAAACATATGTCCTATGCAGCCTGACTGAAAAAACTCCAGCTGTACTCAGTGACATATCACTTACTCAGAGGTGATCTCTGCCTGACTTACAAAGCCATGTCCAACTCAGAATTGATGGACAAGCTCCACCTAAAGAAATCCAAGTCACTGAGAGCCACATGCTCTAGTGAGCTAAACCTTGCCACAACAATAAATAGAACATGCTGGAGGGATAGATTCCTGTCACAGAGACTCCCCATGCTTTGGAACAAAATTCCTAACTACATTAGGCAGAGCCCCTCACTAACACTCTTCAAAGAAGCCTTGACGAGTGTATGGGTAACAGAAAATACAATTCTGGGATCACTTCATTGGCTTTGCTTGACAGAGGCTAAGTTAATTAATCAATGGGGCAGCAAAAGCCGACACACTCTGGCTAGGCTTATACATGCCCTTGGGCAGACAGCCTAGTACCTACCTATGAACCTATGAACCTAAAGTTATTAATAAATATATTGAAGAGTAGTGGTCCTAGAACTGAACCTTGTGGGACCCCGGTGGAGGTGTGTAGAAAGGGGGAGGTTGAGGAGCTCCATTGAATGGCTTGTTGACGTTCAGAGAGGTAGCTGGAGAACCAGCCTAAGGTGGAGGTGGAGAGGTTGAGAGACGAGAGTTGAGTTAAGAGTAAAGGGTGAGAGATGGTGTGGAAAGCTTTAGATAGGTCAAGGAACAAGGAAGATAAATGTTTACCAGAGTAAAGAGCTTAATTTATGGTTTCAAGAAAGGATAGGAGGGTAGTCATGGTACTGTGGCCAGGGCAAAAGCTGTGTTGAGTAGGGGTAAAAAGGTTATTTTAAATAAGATATGACATGAGTTGAGTATGGATACATTTCTCCGGGATTTTAGAAAGAGGGGAATGGATAGCTATAGGTCTGAAATTGGAGGTGTCTGTGTTTTTGCCACCTTTGTGTAGTGGAATGATGTATGCATGGCACCAGATGGCTGGAACATATGCTTCTTGGATGGATCTGTTGATTAAGATGGAAATGGGAAGGGCTATACTGTCAGCAGCTAATTTTAGGAAGGTTGTTGGGAGATTGTCAGGAGCATTCTGGCTAGGTTTTAGTTGGAGGAGTAGCTTCTTTATAGTACATGTGGGGATAGGTTCAAGGTTGAAGGGGGGTGTAAGTGGTTGGTGGGGCTGGGGGGGCTGGAGGAGTTGATTTTGGGGGGGAGAGGAGGACAGTTTGGCTATGCAATCTATGAAGAAGGAATTAAATTGAGTGGCAGTGTCCAGATCAGTAAGGTTTGGGTAGGAGTTCTCTTTGTTACCAGGGTGGAAGAGGGAGAAGATTGTGGCCCAGAACTTACTAGGGTTTTCTGAATGGGTGGTTTGAAGTTTCAAGTAGTATGATTTACAATCTCTGGTTATAAGTTTTTTTATAGAGTTACAAAGTTGTTTGAACTCTAGTAGGTAGTTGGGTAGTTTGATTTTTTGATATAGTTTACAGGTTTTATCTCTTTGTAGCATGGTAAGTTTGGTTTCTTTGGACAGCCAGGGGGAGGCATTAACTTTGATTTGTTTGGTTCTTATAGGGGCATGGTTGTTGAGAGTGTTTATGAATGTGTCATTAAAGTAAATAGTGGCACTGTTGAGGGGCAGGGTCTTGGGTGGACCAGAAAGATTGTGTGTGTTTATGTAGTGGTGTTGCTGCTGGAGAGGGAAGGGGTGACGGTCAACAAAAGCTGGAAGGTAGTCACTGAGGGGGTCAGGAAGAATTCCTGAGTTTAAAATGAGGTTGGGATGGGATGTAATGATTGAGTCAGTGATGGTGCCAGAGGACGCATCTTTGTTTGGCCTGGTAAGGGAGTTTATAAGCTGGCTAAAATTGAAGAGACTGACTGACTGAGATGGGGCTAGTGAATTTATTGAGGCCCAGTTTATGTTAGCGTCACCTAGGATGTAGGTTTTATTTTTTTATTTTGGAGGAAAATGAGGAGAGGATATCTTCTAGTATTGGAATGTTGTTACCAGGGGGTATATATAGGGCAGCTATACATATGGATTTGTGATTGTTTAGTTTTAGTACAACAGTAGTAATTTCAACATTGCTGAAGTTAGGGATGGTTTTGATTTAAGGAGTTATGGTGTAGGAAAAAAAAGAAGATTATAGCTACACCTCTACCTTTTTTGTTAAGTGGGAGGATTTTGTTGTCCTTTATGGAGGGTTTAAGCCAGGTCTCTGAGATGGTGATCATGTCGGGATGGTTATGGTGAAGCCAGGTATGGAGATTAGGGATTTTATTTCTTAGGCTTTGGGCACTGAAAGTGGAAAGACATATAGATTTAGGGGTGTGAGTGTGTGTGTTTGTGGGGAGTTGGGGGAAGAAACTGGGGGTGTGGGCCCTGGGTTAGGGTGAATGTCACCATACAGAGTAATGTGAAGGAGGATAAGTGTGAGGTGGTTTAGTGTGATTGTGGAGTATGAGTGTAGGCATGGGAGAGATTTGGTGGAGTGTGGGTTTGGAGGTCTGTAGTGAGTATGCAGGATGGGCAGTATTATATGTTTGAATAGTAGGATTGGGTTGAGTGGGTAGAGTTTGTGAGTTATGGAGGTGAAAGGTGCTGTGTAGGCAGGTTGTATGGTAGATGTGCAGTGTGTAGGGGATGTATGGTTGGGGTGAGGTAGTTGAGTGAGATTAGTGAGATCATTAAGTGAAGTAAGAATGGTTATTAGGAGCAGGAGAAGGTATGGGGGGAGTAGACATAGTGTAATGGTGGGTGGAGAGTATGAAAGCAAGTTGTGTCAGGTGGGAGTGATAATGTTTAACTGGTGGTTTGTAGAGATGGATGGGCTTTTGTTTGAAAGAAATCTACATGTAGTGGGGGTGGGAATTGGAGGCAGGGTAGGGGAGCAGAGAGAGCCTGAGTGTAGAGAAGGAGAATAGAGTGGGGCAGAGCTGAAAGCCTGAGATCTCAAGAAAAACAATCTATCAGTTTCAGCAGGTAAAAAAACCTTCCTGTAGTTGTATAATGCACTGGATTATATCGTTAGTGCCAGGAATGGTGTGATTATAGAAAGTGGGGTGGGAGTCATATAAACAGCAAGTAGGGTGTTTTTAGATGTTCTCATGGGTCAGAGCACTACTACAGGCTAAGTGTGATCTTATATGATTAGCAGGTGGTGTGTGGGGATGAGGGGTGCAGGAGGAGCATGCCCTCTGCAAAAGCACTTTTTGATATTTTGCATATTCTGAAAAGTAACCTAAGACCATGCTCCTAAGTGTGTTGATGTTGTAAGATTTGACATTACTGTGTCAACCTTAAACACATTGACATAATAATGACCCAACTTTTTCCAATAATTCCATATACACACACACACACACACACACATATATATATATAAACACTTTGGAATATCAAAATACTGAAATGTCGAATTTCAGTATCTCGAGACCAAAGTGTCGAATCTGCAGATGCGCAAAACTGCAGAATATCGAACACGGAAATGTCGAACCCGCAGTACTGACAGAGCGTTAGGTAAGTATGGTGTTTTTAAGGGTTTGGGGGAGGGTTTGTGTGTTTGTGAGTGTGTCGGGGGGTGTTAGGTGTGGGTTAGGGTACGTAGGTGAGAGTGTGAGGGTCAGTATGTCAGTATTGAGAGTGTTGGTGTTTGTATCTGTGTGATGTATGTTTGTGCAAGGGGGGTGTGGAATGTATGTTGGTGGGTTTTGTGTGTGTTGGTGTTTAGTGTGACCTCGGAGTTAGTATATATAAGTAGGGAGGTGTGAGGGGCACAGCCCCCCACATGGGGGGGTGCATGGGGGCTTGCCCCCCTTGCTTATAGTAAGTGTGTGTGTGTGTGTGTGTGTGTGTGTGTGTGTGTGTGTGTGTGTGTGTGTGTGTGTGTGTGTGTGTGTGTGTGTGTGTGTTGTTGTGCAGAGGTAGGTGTAGCTGTGTTTGTGTGTGTGCTTTAACAGTAGCGGTGTTGGCTTTCGCAGTTTTGGTTTTCGTTTTTTGGTGTTTCGGTTTTATAGTCTCAAAATACTGAAATTCGATATTTCAGTATTTCGAGATTATAACTTGAATATATATATATATATATGTGTGTGTGTGTGTGTGTGTGTGTGTGTGTGTGTGTGTGTGTGTGTGTGTGTGTGTGTGTGTGTGCATACATATACATATATATATATATATATATATATATGTATATATATATATATATAACAATTGGCTTAATGTCTGGTGTCATTCAAAGGGGATCCAGTGTCTGTCTGCCTGGGATGACATGTATCCATATTCATAAAGGATACCTATAAATGTATATCCAAACACTATCATATTGGGTGACTTCAACTACATATAGACTGGGAACATTACTTTCCTGGAGTTCATAAATTCAAATGCCATGGAACAGCTAGTCACTGTTCCCACGAGAGGAGAAAATATACTAGATCTCATTATCACAAACATGGGGACAAAATGCTCCACACCTATATCCTCATTGGTGAGATCTGATCATAAACTAATCTCACTGGAAACAGTGAAGAACTTCTAAAGCAAACTTCACACTACTCAGACAGTGGAAAATCCCAAAAAAATCAAGACTCAGTCTGGTGGACCCCAGCCATTAACATACTTTACAATAAGAGGAGAAAGCTATTACATGATAGAACAAAATCCATAAAAGGGAAGTTACCCCTGATCATTATTAGTAAAAAAATACGAGCACTCATAAAATCAACTAAGGCCAATTTTGAGAGAAATTTCCATGGATTCAAAGGACAATCATAAGGCCTTTTTCAGCTATGTTAGGAACCTGGGTGGAAACTCCCAGATATGCTCAGAATTAGTCCAAAATTATACAAAAATCACTGAACCCACAGATGTTGCCAACATACTGGCAGACAGGTTCAGTGCAAACCTCCCAGACATCTCAAATGCGCGCTGCTCTCTCTAAAGCTAAAAACACAGCATCAATGGGACCGATGGTGTAATGAGGAATTAAAGCAGCTGTTTAATCTCAGCCGACCCTGGTAATTACTGCCCCATAAGCTTAACAAGTCTAGTCTGCAAAGCTATGGAGAGGATCATAATGGAGCTCATAAACAAAGATATAGGGGACTTGCAGACATTGGACCCGACCCAGTTTGGCAGATCATGCCTTTTGAACTTGGTCGACTTCTTCGAAACAGTCACCAAGGCCATTGATGAGGAAAGGCAGTCCATACAGCCTACCTTGACCTTGCACACAATACCCCACTCGGTATTGTAAAAACTTACCAGCTTAAATGTAAACCCATATGTCACAAGATGGGTTGCAAACTGGCTTAAGGACAGAACCCACAGGGTTAGAGTTGCTGATGTCAGACTCCAAGCCGGTCACAAGTGGTGTCCCACAGGGCTCGGTCCTTGGCCCCTATTGTTCTGCATCTACTTCTCAGAAGTACAAGCCAACATGGGAGGACTTTGATATCCTTCAGAAGGGAACAGATAGCTGGTGCCAGAGCCATGGCCTGAAGTTAAAAAATGTATAGTCATGCCCTTTGGGAAAAACAAGGTAACCCCAAGCTACCATATAGGTGGCAATCCACTAAGCACAGAAGAGGTTATCAGGGACCTGGGGACCCAGGTTGACAGTGACCTTTCTTTTGACACTCACGCTAAAGTGGTTAGAAAGACCTTCTACATTGCCCACCTGATCATGAAGGGATTCACATCCAGATCTAGTGAGGTCATTGTTCCCTGTACTCTTCACTTATCAGACCAATGATTGAGTACAATGCCCCATTCGGGATGTATCTCACCCGACATCTGCAGCAATTGGAGAGACCCCAAATGTTCCTCACCAAAAGGATAAGGACTCCAAAATCTGTCATATGCTGCCAGATTGAAGAAACTCCAGCTCTATTCAGTTGCATACATGTCCAACCCGGAATTAATGGACATGCTCCACCTCAAAAATCCAAATCCACCAAAACCACTAAACCTTAGCACGGATATAAATATGCTGTGCCATGTGAGGCAAAATCTTGACCTGTGGATGGGAGATCGTAGGTTTATCCGAATCATCTCTGTGTCACTGCTGGACAGAGGCACAACAAACTAATGGGCACAGTATTTTTTCATATAAGGAGTGGCGTAAGCCACAAAAAATTGGGCTAGGCTTATAAATGCCTTAGGGCAGATAGCCTAGTATAAACCTATGAACCTATACATATATATATATATATATATATATATATATATATATATATACATATATATATATATATATATATTTGTAGTAGTAACATGGGCAAAGCATCCACCTATATACCAGTATAAACTACCAATAAGAAAATTATTTTCGTATGTCAACTTGTTTAATGAACCTATCTGTTTTGAGTTATTCTGTTCTAGCTTACCAAATTAGATTCACTATTCTATGAAGCTATAAAACTTGTTTTTTTCTTTTTTCTTATTCATTTTAGTTAATGCATATGTCCGTGTTTTGATTACAGTGGTACAGATAAGTGCAATACTTTATCACTAAATGACTCAAATTATATTGCTAATTAGTATTCTTTTCATAGGTTCCCCACGATCATAATGATAACTGTACAAAGAGGTGAGGTTTGCTCTCAGTAATTTGGGAACTAAAGATCATTTAAGCCTTTGTCAATATCATGGCATTTAATCAGCTAAAGTACGTTATTCTCTCATATAGTTCACTCGGTGAATACATGACTAAATCAAAACTTTTGCTTCATATAAATATAAACTAAATAGAGTATGTGATCATCTTATTAAAGCGGAATAGCATTAGACAGAAAATGAAGCATTAGTGTGATTAAACTAAATAGCGGCACAAATGAATAAAAAAAACAAATGGGAGATGTTGCTGCTGTGAGACTCTGATAAGTGAAAGTGCAGGTTTGTCTCGCTGGCTAGCAAAAGCAAATGTAAAGATCCTGGTGGTAAAGAAGTATCCTGCTAGCCAGAGTACATGTAAACGTAGGTGTAAGAGTGCTGACATATAATTGTAGGCATGCTGTTATGCTCTGCACATGTGAGCTAAAAAAAAACCCAGCAATGTCTGTGTTTCGGAATTCAGTCTTAGTTGTGGTTACTAAGTGAGAGAGAACAAGAGAGAGTCCATCAGCAAAGGCATTACTCAAGGACAGCAGCAGTGAAGTAAAAAAGAAAGGAGTGCACTTTACAAGTGGCATCCCAGAATTAGAGGTGTTACTGTTGACAACATGTTGTAATACATCATCCAGCTCCACACATGTTCATTTGGCTAGCCACAATTAATAACACTGTTTTTTGGAATATGAAAATGATTTGGAAATAGACAGCCCGACACTTGAGAATAGCTTCTACACTACAGCGTCACAGTCATGTTTCACATAAGCAGATATCAGGGCAGAAGGACTAATCTTTCTGTTTCCTTCCCAAATAGTAGCTTAGTTGTCTCATATGTCAGAGCTTCAGAAGACTATAGGTTCTATCCAAACATCAGGCCATTAACACACGAGTGAAGTATAACTGATCTGGTAATACCTTGGACGGATATTAAATTCTCTTGGAGGTACTGAAAAACTAGGAAAATTTCAAAAGAATTGTAAAACAAAATGCTTTTGTCTATTTTTTAAAGGTATTAACAACTCTATCTGGTTATTTAGGTTAATACCAGCTGGTGTTTCTCTTTCTATACCTCCTCCCCCTTATACTGACAATAAAACTATATCAGAAATTGCCTACTGCTTCATTCTAATCAAAAGTAACCAAAGAAGTAAACATTACTGGAGGTTTTAAGTGTTAAATCTAAGTAGTCACCATATGCAAAGTGCAAGCAGGCAGCTCCCATTATATTCACATGAAATAAGAGTTGGGATCATGAGTGCAAGCCTTCCGGAAAGCTGAAATGTCTACCAGTTAAGCAGCATCTGTCTACAAAGACTTATCACCTATTTCTTTACAGTGAAGGACTGACAGGAGATACATGTTTATTCTGTGCTGTCCTGTCAGACAAAGGCATAAAGCATATGTGAAATGGTCTGTGGGGGGAGGGAGGCAGTTCAGCTGTTGAGCTCCTGCTCTCTGGACAGTGGAGCTAATTGTTTTCCATGCAAGCTGCTACTGAAACCAAAGAGCCATGGGTGCTTTTTGACTAATCCTGCCGAGAAATGTCATGTGTTCTGTGTCATACAATGTCTGAAAGAAAAAGCATCCTTTGTCAGTTACCGAGCAGCCCCAGCAAGTGTCCTGCTAGTGATTTAATTTACATTTCTTGCCTTTTGATATCCAGATGTCACCAGTCTCATCAGGTCAGTTATTTTATTAAGATGACAAAAAATGATAGAGCAATCAAGTTCTTAAGAGCTGGCAGGCATCAGTACTGACTGACAGCTGTCGCTGTTGTTAAATGCAGACTACAGATGTAGTTGTCAAATAAATTTTGAAAAGAAAGAAGAGTTACTCAGGAAAGAAATATATCCAAAATGTATTTACCCCTCCTTCACTATAGTTCTATCTTCTTTTCTGGAAATGACTTAGCTTCTAGTCTTTGTACTCCTAAAAACAATGCTCACGTTAGTCACCACATTTCAAGCACTCTGAATGAGTATTACTTAGACTTGGAGGCACCCATCGCCTTCATTCGAATGTTGCTAACAATCTTATTTCAAAAAAGTAAGCTGTTGCCTAAAAGAAGGTAAAAGTATGTATGTGACAAAAGGTTTTGTTGTTACTGGCCTCTGAGGTGGTGCTGTCTCCAAACAGTATGGACCTTTGCTGTGAGCACAGCTACTGCAATGCCCTGGTCAGTGTGAAAGGCATGTTGTTTGTCTGAAGGGTAAACACAGAGGACACATCACTGATGTAGGATCCCTATCTGGAAACCCAATTACTAGGATTTTCTTTTCTTCTTCTGAAGCAATAAGTTGTTATACTCATTTTAATAAAAATGATCTAAAATGACCACAGAAGCTGGCAATGCAAATGTTACTGCCGCAGATGACAAAAATATATATATTCTCTGAAGAAGCAGATCCTACCAAAGACAAAATAATGTAAAACAAAAAGACTTCATATAAATCCAGACTAGACTGCATGGTCACTTTCTTAGCAGTTTCTGTAAAGGGCTTGCTTACAAGTGAAAGGACAGTACTGTCATTTCTCCCGTGCATGCATTATAACAAGAATAGGGAGATACATATTCAGGAACGCTACATTTAGTGCATTAAAAAGGTGCACTCTGATTATACTGCATTAAGAGGTATTTAGTTGTTTCAGTTATATTGCAGTAAGTATTCAGCATGAATATTTAACGGTATTAATAGTTGTGAACCCACAGCTGACAGTTTACCATTTATTGAAATAATTACAGCATATCGGACCACCTTAGCACAAACACATCTCATCCCTCTCTCTTATTGTATGCCTCTATTTACACTACACTCTCAAAAAGTAACCTGAAGAAACACACCACTGTCTAAACTTAAAACACTTACACTGGTTGGAACTTCCAACAAAGATTATATATATCAACAACTCCTAATAACACATATATCATATTATATCAACCAAAAAACACCTCTCACTAATCTTCTGAGCCCTTATAATAAATAATAAAACAACCACATTACCTCTATAGGCTCCTTTGATCTTTTTAAAAAACACTCCTTGCACATCTTAAAAACTTCTGGCTCTGCTCTTGTACAATCCTGACTGAGAAACCTAATACCTTCTACCTGTGTTCTCAAACATCCTAATGACTTTACAGTTTCTACTGTTCTTATATACAGTGTATATACACTAATATGTATGTAATGATCTGAATGGAGTTAGTTCTAGATATAATTAATGTCTCGATAGTATTTTATGTGTTCTATTTTTCTTGATCTAGACTAATAACTATCCATGGTAACTTAATATCTGTTAAAGGAACTCATAGTAAATCTTCAATTTTGTATAACCAAATAAAATAAATAAAAATAAATAAAATAAATATCTCATCATAGATGTGGTATATGTCTCACCACTCCTCGCAGAAAAAGTGCACAGCCAGTGACAATACTGAATTGACTGCCCAGGATATTAAAGAACACACTGATGAAGGGGTATGTTACAGCACATCAGGCGTGGATGGCCAACACCATTACAATCATTGTATAGTGCTTCGGTATTGTAAGAAAATAATTTATTCTTCGTTGACCAGGTTAGTCCCACTAGGCTAGTAGCCTCCTCTTAAGGGAGACCCAAGGTGATATTTATACAACTAGGGAAAATTTGGGCAGGGTGTTAGGGAAACTGTCATACTGTTTTCAGTATGTGCCATGGAATCTTGTATATCCACTTGAGCTACTAGCAACTCAGGCTGATGGGAACCTTGGTTTAACATCATCTGAGAGTCAACACACTCAGGAGTATAGCACTGCCAGTAATCAAGCTACCTAGTGTGGGAATAGAACCACAGCCATCTGCATCAAAGGCAAGCATACAACCTGTTACACCACTGACATAACTTCAGAGAACAAATTGCAAAATTATGCATATTCACATGCATTGTTTTAATGTTTTATTATTTAATTTAATTATCATCTCTGGTTAAGCTTGTAACTGGTGTCCCTAAAGCATCAGATCCCTGTATTATATATCTTTCCATGTTTTAAATTCCATTTGATGTGCTGCTTTTGATTCAGCGGTCATTTGTGAAAATAAAACCTATCAAATATTTTGTTATTGTGAGAATTTTTCCAAGTCATAGTGCATCCCCATGTTCACTTTCCTTGTGCTAAAATAATCTAGAAAAACTTGTAGCATTGTGCCATACGTTATTATACTATGCACAAAAAGTACATGTTCTAACATTAGCATACATTATTATACTAAACACAAGCACTACATTTTCTAACATAGCAGGATAGGTCTGCATGTGTTTGTGTTCACACAAGCTCCATTTTAAAGAAACTCAGATTTTCAAGACTGACACAAAAGTAGTGTGGTGTTATGATGATTTGTTGAGAGTAACACAAAATACAATCTGAACTTTTAAATATTAAGCAAATTTCTGCTGAGCCAAGTTATACAATATCTCAATACTCTGCATGTAAGCTGTGCTCGCAGGCTCTATTTTATTGTAAAAATAACATATGCAATGATATGTATGTTATCACCCCATTTAATTTATTAACATAGTCATAGAAGCATATATCTAACAATAAGTAATCTTTTTCTATATCTGTTATATGACAAAATCTGCTCTTTATAAAGTTCAGCCTGATTTCATTCTGGGTATACTGCAAATGAAGGCTATTTGATCATGTTTTTTATTTGTGGGCTTTTATCTACAAAGCCATATCCAGTATCACATGAATTGAAACCAAGCATTTCTCCATTCTGCACGTCTCTTACTACAAGACTGCATACCAGACAACATCTTTAGTTCAGTAGTTGCCAACTACAAAGTCCAACTACAAAAGGTGCATCAAATGAAAGTGCACACAAACCACAAAAACTAAATAAATAAACAGGCGGCTTTAACATTCTGGTGTCCTTTGGTCACCCACAGAGACCACAAAGGATTTATTTATTTCAAAGGCTTATTTACTGAGGGCTGAAGCTTAAGACCTGCAACCATCTCAGTGATCTTATAGTCATTAGAGACCATTTGTATTTTTCATGTGTCAAATAAATATCTATATTACTTTAATTAATTCAGACTAATATCTGATGTATGAAAGGACCAATGGTTAGACCACAGCTGAAGATAAAAATGGAATAATCCACGTCAGGAAATAAATCACTTGCAGCTTCACAGTAGTGCCCTTTATAAAACCAAAAGTTGTGACTGAGATGTAGTAGTCAAGGTAGGAAACGGTTCACTTGCAGTTTCACACCACTTTATTAAACAAGATTAAGCGCTTTCGCGATCTATGTCAGCTGATCGCTTCTTCAGACTCATAAAAACAGTTAAAACATTGGTATTTAAAATATGGTTCAACCAATGAAAACACATATAGAACTATGACGTAGACTAATTAAAATTGCATACATCAGTACATTAATTTGCCTTATATTCTGCATAAGATGAAATAATAATATCTGATGTATGAAAAGACCAATGGAGCTCTTTGATCATGTAGCCCAGGCTGGTATGACCCTGACCTTGAGCAGCATCTTACCCTCACCTAGAATGATGCCACAGTACAAAGACAAAATGATCGATTTTAACAATTGGCTAAAATTTTGGTGTCATTCAAAGGGGATCCAGTGTCTGTCAGCCTGGGATGACATGCTCGACAAGCCACGTTGCTTCGCTATGGACGGCTTGCACCTGTCACCACTGGACTTTCGGATATTGGCAAAGGCTCTTGCCACCCCATAGTGGCTTTTTTAGGCAAGGCTCAAAAGTCAAACCCACCCCCATAGACAGCACAAGGAACAAGAAACTAAGGGTAATGCTGCTAAACGCCAGAAGTCTTAACCTCAAGATGCACTCACTCGAAGCTCTCCTCAGTATGGAGAACATCGATATCTGTGCAGTGACAGAAACCTGGTTCAAGGCTCCAGAGAGCACCCCAGCACTACCAGGCTATACCTCATATCATGCTTTTCAGCCCCAAAACCCAGACTGAACCACAAAAGGAGTGGGAGTTTCCATATTTATCAAGGATATCCACACCTCCAGGTTAGTGGCATTGCACGAAGTATCGGAGACCATCCATGTGCAACTAACAGTGGGCAAGACTGCTTTTCAGTTTATAGCATCCTACAGACCACCCTCTCAAAGTCAGGAATCCCACTCGGCTTTCCTGAAAACATTGGAGAACATGAAGATCTCTCCAAACACCATTATATTGGGTGACTTCAACTACCCAAACATTGACTGGGAGGACTACTCAAGCCCCAGCACCTTAGCCCAAAGGTTCCTGGAAATTATAAACTCAAATGCTATGGAACAACTAGTCACCACTCCCACAAGAGGGGACAACATACTAGACCTGATCATTACCAACATGGGGACTCTATGCTCCACACCAGAAGTATATCCCTCATTGGTAAGATCAGACCATAAATTAATTTCACTGGATGTCCACATCCCGACCCCACCCCAGCCCAGAAAACCACAGTGAAAAACTTCTCAAAAGCAAACTTCTCACTTCTCAAAACTGAAGTGGAATCCTTCAAGGCCCCAGGGCCAGTGGAAACTATGGCCCAAAATGCAGAATCCTATATAAACGCATTCTACGGACATCTCCAGGAATGCATGGATCATGCTATCCCAAACAAAACCAAGACCCAATCATCCAAAGGCAGGCGTCCAGTCTGGTGGACCCCTGCCATAAATAAACTGTACAACAGAAGGAGGAAGCTACTACATGATAGAGCAAAATCCCTAATAGGGAAGGCATCTCTGATCAGTACTAGCAAAAAATTACGATCCCTCATAAAATCCTCCAAGGCCAGCTTCGAGAGAAAAATTGCATAGGACACCAAAGACAATCATAAGGCTTTTTTCAGTTATGTTAGAAACCTGGGATGCAACTTCCAGACTTGTTCTGAGTTGATTCTAAATGACAAAAAATACACTGAACCCACAGACATCGCCAATATCCTGGCAGACAGGTTCAGTGCAAACTTCTCCACCCCCAAAAGAGCAAGTATCTATCCCAGAAGAGGGCTGCCTCCCAAACATCTCTGATGCTCAGGTGAAGGCTGCCCTCTCCAAAGCAAAAAACACTGCTTCCATGGGACCAGATGGCGTCCCAGGTTGCGTCCTACATGAACTCCAAGAGGAACTAATCCCTCAAATAAAACAGCTATACAATCTCAGCCTCACTACAGGATATGTGCCCACAGAATGGCGTACAGCAACAGTGGTCCCACTCCACAAAGGTGGAGCCTCTACGGACCCTGGAAACTATCGCCCCATAAGCCTGACTAGCTTAGTCTGCAAGGCTATGGAGAGGATCATCATGGAGCTCATAAACAAAGACATTGGGGACCTACAGACACTAGATCCTACCCAGTTCGGCTTTGTCAAGGGCAGATCCTGCCTTTTAAACCTGGTTGACTTCTTCGAAACAGTCACCAAAGCCATAGATGAAGGGAAGGTAGTCCACACAGCCTATCTGGACCTTGCAAAGGTATTTGACACAATACCCCACTCGGGCATCATACATAAGCTACCCAGCTTAAAAATAAACCCCTATGTCACAAGATGGGTCGCAAACTGGCTCAAAGACAGAACCCACAGAGTGAGAGTTGCTGGAGCCATGTCAGACTTGAAACCAGTCACAAGTGGCATCCCACAGGGTTCTGTCCTGGGACCACTCTTGTTCGGTATATACTTTTCCGAGGTACAGGCAAACTTGGGAGAACTATGGCTCACCAAGTTCGCAGACGACTGCAAACTGGGCGCCATAATCAACTCTCCAGCTGACACAAACATCCTTCAAAAAGGTCTCACAGAGACAGATAACTGGTGCCAGCGCCATGGTTTAAAGCGAAATGCCAAATAATGTATAGTCATACCCTTTTGCAAAAACAATGTGCCCACAAATTACCACATAGGCAGAAACCCATTAAGTACAGAGAAAGTTATTAGGGACCTGGGGACCCAAGTTGATAGCAATCTCTCCTTTGAAAACCACATTGCCAAAGTGGTTAGAAAGACCTTCTACATAGCCCACCTCATCATGAAGGGTTTCACATCTAGATCAGGAGAGGTAATCGTGCCCCTTTATTCATCCTCATCAGGCCCATCATAGAATACAATGCCCCTTTTGGGATGTACCTTACCCGACACCTGCAGCAATTAGAAAGACCCCAAAAGTATCTCACCAAGCGGATCAAGGGTCTCAAACAGATGCCATATGCTGCTCGGTTAAAAAAACTCCAGCTCTACTCAGTTGCATACCGCCTACTTCGAGGCGATCTATGCCTGACATACAAAGCTATGTCAAATCCAGAATTAATGGACATGCTCCACCTCAGTAAATCTAAATCATTTAGAGCCACACGCTCGAGGGACTTGAACCTCAGCACAGAAATAAATAGAACTTGCTGGAGGGACAGGTTCATAACCCAGAGGCTCCCTTCGCTCTGGAATAGAATTCCAGTTCATGTGAGGCAGAGCACCTCACTGAATCTCTTCAGGAAGAATCTTGATAGGTGGATGGGGGATCATAGGTTTTATATACTATTTAGAATTTTTATTAAGTATATTTTTAATAAATGTATTGAATATTTTGTGCCACAAGTCAATGAATTAGTTCTTATTTGAAGGCAATGATTTTAACTTAATTTTAATATTCATGAGGCCGTTTTTTGATTTGTTCAGTTTAAATGCTTAATGCACCATTCATTGGTCACTGGGTTAATTAATTCACTATATATATATCTAATTTACTTTTAAACAATGTCTGATGAAGTCCATTTGTTTTGGATGTGTTGGTTTGTGAAAGTTCATGTTATTTCATTAAACAGAGTTATCGGCAGTTCTTCTTTTGGGATTATTGGTACTTTTTGAGTGCTTCCAGTGTTTTTGCTACTTCGATCATAGGTTTGTCCCAGGGATTACTCCCATGTCACTATTAGACAGAGGCACAGTAAACTAAACCTTAAAAAGGGCACAGTATACTCAAATCAAGGGGTGGCGTAAGCCATATAGAATCAGGCTAGGCTTATAATTGCCTCAGGGCAGATAGCCTAGTATGAACCTATGAACCTATAAAATATACATATAACAGACATATTTTATGTAATAATCCATATTACTTAATGTTTTAGTGGTCTGGATTTTAAAAAAGGTTTCAAGGAAACAGCATTGTTCAATCCAGGAGACCTATCTGCCTGAAGTAGTAAAATCCATCTTTGTTCAGCTTCCTCTACCTTATTCCTTATATCACCTCCCCTCTTACTTTTATTTATTATTTCTAAAACCATGAAATTAAAAATACATTTCCTATCTTCTTCTTCCACATGTTTTGCTAAAGCACTTGTGTCTTTTTTATTTCTTATATCTCTAAGGTGTTCAAGGATACGTTCCTTTAGACACCTATTGGTTTTGCCTATATAAAAGGCATGACAGACAATGCAGAAGCTGAAATAAACCAAATTTTGTGTTCTGCAGTCAGCATAAAAATCTATATCAATTATAAATCCTAGTGTAGGATGTTTATATGTAGATTTATTATATAAATAGTCACATGCTGTACAATTTCTGCAAGGAAAAGTCCCTGCCTATCAGATAGGATCATTCTTTCATTGTTTCTGGATTTATAACAGAGTTGCCTTTTAAGGACCTCTTATTTCTAAAAGAAAAGCTGGGTCTATCTTCTAACAATTCTCTCAAGTCAGGATCCGACAATAAAACATTCCAATTCTTCTCAAAAATATTACAGAACCTTCTGATGTCACTTGAATAAGTTATAGGGAATCTAACTTTAAAATCATGACCTTCCTTGCTTTTAACATCTTCTATAGTATTTGAGAAGAGCAGTTTACATCTCCCATCCCTATTTTCAATGGTATATTTAGAGCTTTCATTTATGTCTTTCTTACTATAACCTCTGTTTAAGAAGTCTTTCTCTAATATAGTCATTGCCTTCACAAAGCCCTCATCTGTATTATGTAAGCGGCTTATTCTCATATATTGTCCTTTCACTATATTTTTGTGTACAAATGTTGGATGCATACTAGTCTTATGTAAGATACTATTTCTGCATGTAGATTTTCTATAAATCCCTGTTGTAAGTTCGTCTAACGCTGTCTTCTTAACCAAAACAGCTAGGAACTCAATAGAGTCCCTGGAATGTTGACTAGTGAATCTTAAAAATTCAGTGGTGCTATGTAAGTACTCCACCATCTCTTGCAATTCTTCACTAGTACCATCCCATAACAGGAAGATGTCATCTACAAAACGTATATACCATACAATTTTGCCAGCATATTTATTGCTAGCACTTAATACATGATCTTTTCCCATGCAGCCAATGCTAAGTTGGCGTAGCTGTTAGCACAAGCCGTGCCCATTGCTACACCAACTTTCTGTAGATAAAACTTGTCATTGAACATAAAGACATTATTTTCTAGGACAATATCAAGCAACTCACATATCAAATTAATCTTAGTGCTTTGAAAAACTTGTTTCAAGGTCAGAATATCACGTATTTTCTCAATACCCCATTTATTCGGTATCACTGTGAACAGTGAAGTGACATCCATTGTCACAAACATATAATTTCTATTAATATTCCTGGTCTTATTATATAACAGTCGCAGAAATGCCTGTGAATCTGCAAGTGATTTATTTCCTGACGTGGATTATTCCATTTTTATCTTCAGCTGTGGTCTAACCATTGGTCTTTTCATTTTTTCCGCTTGAGGTGTATACCAGGCGTTTATCCAGCTTTTATTTTCTTTCACGTGTAATATCTGATGTATGTATAAGGCTACATCCTTCTAGGCAGCATTTCGCAAACTATCACTATTCTTTTGGTGCTGATGTGTTTTATAAATTGTACAAAGCCATGAATTTGCCCCGTATGTATTGTAGATTAATACAGCAATTCACAGAATACTAATCAGGCACATCAAAGGCAAAACACAGTTCCCACTTAAACAATCTATAGAAGTTCAAAGATAAGGACATTTTTTCTGTCAATTTTTCCCTCTAGTTTGAGGAAGTATTTCATTAAATCAGTACAGAGCTCTGCATTATACTCTGATTTTACTCCTGTTGGAGGTATACAAAGAGGAATAATTATAATCTTACCAGCAATGCCCCTCACAGTCTGATGTACTGCATTAGGTGCATTCTTTGCTGATTTGGATATATTATAATTAGATCTGTTAAGGCTAAGGTCTTTATTGACCTGTTTCTGTGGCGTGGAGGGAGAGAAGCCTTACTATGAACCAAACAACCCAAGATCAACTAGCAGCTCAGGTGCTGAAGAAGCTGGGGAAGAGTGCTGTGAAGGAACAGCTTGGCCGGCTCATCCACTGTGGATGATGGGGATGCACTATAATTGTAGGACAGACTGACAGTAAAATCACAGCATCTTGGGTTGGGGCAGCATGTAAGGTGATGAGTGTGATGTCACTAGCACTGCCCAAGCCAGGCTTAATCCTCCCTGGCATGCAGGGCCAAGCATATGTGATGCTGCAGGCTGCTCTGTTCTACTTCCCCTGCGCAACACACCACCAGTGCGCGCCCAACTCGGGGGTGAGGGGTAGTACTGTGCAATACGTATGGATAATTGGTATAGCCAGACAGATGATGCTCAGCTGGGGGCATACAAATGGAGTAGAATATGAGCTTTATCTAAAACAGATTATAGGTCTGTTGCTATCTCTACCATCTTTGCCATTTGCTTGTTCATTATGTGCATGATCTCTTCAACTGTCATATAAAATGACACCTCAGCATATTTTTTTGTTAAAGTTCAAGATATCACGATCACCTATTCAGTACAGTATAACACTGATGTGTGGATTTTATCTATTGATTATATAACAATGTATCCAAAATTGTAGTCATTAGCATTCTCAGGTACCCATATGTGATCCTAACATTTAAAATCAGCTATTAAACAAATGTTAATGGTTTAGGAGGCCCATACCTCTCAACTGTACAGATTTTTGTAGAATGTCCAGATTTTGCCTCATATTTTTGGACTGTTTTTCATACAATTGTGGTTTTCTGAAAAAATAGTGGAAAATCATTAAAGACTGAAGTTAGAAAATAATGACAGATATTTGAGTTTCAGATTTCATAACCTTCAGAAATTTCATGCTGATGGAAAACACGTTTTTCTATCAACTTTTTTAAGTCTGTAAGAGCAATATTTAAAATTGTCCCTATTTTTGGGCCTTTGTCCCACTTTTATTTATGGCTTTGTCCACATTTCTTGCTGTAAGTGGTTGAGAGGTATGTTTAGGACAGATTGTCAGTGTGCACATTTTCTTATATCAGACTCCTTAAACAGCTTTATTAATAGTTTCAACTAATATTTTCCACTATGCAGCTACGTCTTTAGTTATTTATTTAAAATACTTAGATAGATGAGTCCTAGACATTTTACATAAAACAATACAATACAGCAGAACATGAAAAGGAAATTCAAATTTAAACACAAGAGACATAGAATGAATTAACTACTCTAAATATTTGATATAAGAAAGGTAAACACAAAACTATTTAACTATCTAAAGGCAGTTAAATGTTCCTTAAATATCTAAATGCACTTTTCCTTTTTGTACAGAGGAGACTTGATAGAACTACAATGGAGTACTCAGAGTCGCTCAAAATAAATTCTGCCTTTTGTGTTTAATGAGAATTGTGAAACAGCCTGAAGTCCCTTAACAGATGACTTGAGGTACCTAACCAGGGCACAGATTTTCAGCATCTCTTTAAGGTAAAGATGACCCAGACTATAAAAAACATGGTAGGTGAGGCTCATGATTTTAAAACCATATATAGCCAAAACTGGAATCCAGTACAAATCTCCAAGGCAACATTGATATTGGAGGTGCCAGAAGCTCCAATCAGAAATATTGGTGCAGAATTTTTCATCTGCAGCAATCAGGCCAGATTACAAAACATAAGCACAAATGTGAAAACCAAAATGTGAAATAACCAGCACATGAACCGACATTTTCAAGTCAATTGATGGTATAAGATGCCTGATCTGAGACGTGTTCTTCAGGTGGAAGTAAAGTGTGTTAATTACATCTGACACCTGTACTTTAGTGTCAGCTAACCTGCTATCCCTTTACATTTTTAAGAGTTAGCAGAGGAAATGTGATGGGGGATGGTGTCATGAACAAGCACAGCCTCTGCCTTTGCTGGGTTTAAACTTCATTCAATAAGCAATTAATCCCAAGCAGTCCTTAACAGTAATAAAATCAGGCAGATGGTCCAGAGGAAAAGAAGGGTAAAAGACGAATATCATCAACATATGACTGGTAATAAATACCTCCACTTTAATGACCTCCCTTAGCAGCAGTATGCAGACCATGAGCAGGAGGGGAGACAGAAAACATCTGTACATCATCCAGCAATCCAAAAGAAGTGAAACTGAAAATTTTACCTCAGACTGTACTGTCTAGAATCTCTCAAAGTGACTAGAGATTTAGAATGTAATTTAATCATGTTCAGTGCCTGTACAAATGCAGCAGTATTTCAAGTGATTAATAAGAATTCCACTGCAAATGGTATCAGAAAATTCCATGAGATTAAATGGGACCAAGACGGAATATAAACACTGATCTCTGTTCACACCAGGAAATCAATGACCACTGAGGTCTCCCTACTGTGCCTGGATCTAAAACTGGACTTGAATGGGCCTAAAAGGTCATGTGAAGTAAGGAACAAATACATCTGAGAGTACATCACTTCCTATTAGCTTTCACAACAAATTGATTTTATAACTTAATGTAAGGATCCAGCACTGATTTTTTTGCAAATAAGGATGAGCATTGCCTCATTTAAAGATGCAAGAAACCTCACAGTTATCAATGAAAGTCTCACAGTCTGAAAAATGTTAGGGATCAATAGCTCAAGACAAGAGCAAGAGTCAAACTTTTGAGGCATTGGTCCACTCTGTGATATGTAGGATGAACAGAAGAAGTAATTTTCCTGATATTGTCAAAGTCCACATAGTTAAACTCAGCCTAGCAAAGAACTAGATAAATCATATGGGGATCACTGAAGGGTCTAATGTGTGAATCCATGCAAAGGGACCACTTTACCTTGGTAAGCTTATCTTCAATTATGTGACTTCCTCACAATAATCTGAGGGAAACACTTTCAAGTGGTATGGGCAGGCTAGGCTGTACAACCTACAAAACCACCCTGAAAATTGCAATCAGCTTATTCAATGCAATGAAAATCTGACTAGACAAAAAGATATCCTCTTAGATAAGACTTCCATCTGTAAAACACCATAACACTGGTGCAGTCTTAGCATATCCTGACAAGGTATATACTCAACCATATTTGCTCCAACGTCTGCCCTTTCCTGTGTAAAAAGCACTGGTCATAACTGCAATAGGTCTGGGCCACATACAAGCAGTGTAAGAATGATAGAGTGACTATTATGACCATCTCCAATGGTGATCAAATAAGAAGACATTGTCGTCCCATTTATCCTATTCTTATCTCAACAAGAGTCCAGTTCCGCATCAAGGTGTGATAACTTAGTGAGGCCTAGATGAAAATATACTAGATAATGCTCATCACAAAAGACTGGTTCCACTAGTTTCAAGACCAAGCTGGAATATAAAGTTCAATAGCTGACCAAATTTATTGGTCACAATGGAAACACCCTGAGTAAAACAGAAGCTCTCTAAATGACAAAAAAAAAAACCTCCAGGTTTGCTGGTCTTGTTATCAACCTAAGGATTAATGTCACCCAAGATCAACCATATGACAGATGTATGAATCAAATCAAGGAGGAAATCAAAGAATTCTTGCAGAAAAGCCCAAAAGTAAACCTGGTAGATAGTATACCAAGAGAAATATGCAATTTATTCCTGTTCCCAGGACATACTCAAAATAATTAGATACCAGGCTCTATTTGGGCCAGTTTCCAGCTGGAAAAAAATAGTCATCCCATCTCCTTTTGTTTTATTCCCACCCTAAGTAGGAGAATGAATAACCTGAAGACCCGGAAATATAGAAGCATCAAGATATGTGTTGAAGTTCTCATCCAACCAGGTGTCAATAGCAAACTCCAGGTCCCACAGGGCAAATCAAAAAGAATATTTGTCTTGTGCCATATTGACCTAGCATTAAAAAAGAAAAGCCCTGGTCAGGCCCACAGGTTAATTATTGCTGTTTCAAGTCTTCCCCCTGTCCCAGTTATTCTTCACCCTATGTCAGTTTGAGAAATCATGACCCTTACATGACATCCCAGATCAGGGTAAGTGAAAACTGAGTGCCTACCTGCACCCTCCCCCGACATACACACCACCATCATTATATGGTTACTACTGCTCCTCTACAGAATGACCACCATCATTATATGGTTACTACTGCTCCTCTACAGAATGACCACCATCATTATATGGTTACTACTGCTCCTCTACAGAATGACCACCATCATTATATGGTTACTACTGCTCCTTTACAGAATGACCACCATCATTATATGGTTACTACTGCTCCTTTACAGAATGACCACCATCATTATATGGTTACTACTGCTCCTTTACAGAATGACCACCATCATTATATGGTTACTACTGCTCCTTTACAGAATGACCACCATCATTATATGGTTACTACTGCTCCTCTACAGAATGACCACCATCATTATATGGTTACTACTGCTCCTCTACAGAATGACCACCATCATTATATGGTTACTACTGCTCCTCTACAGAATGACCACCATCATTATATGGTTACTACTGCTCCTTTACAGAATGACCACCATCTGCTCCTCTACAGAATGACCACCATCATTATATGGTTACTACTGCTCCTTTACAGAATGACCACCATCATTATATGGTTACTACTGCTCCTCTACAGAATGACCACCATCATTATATGGTTACTACTGCTCCTCTACAGATGATCAAGAAAGTCTTCAATCATCAGTAGCCTGAAGGAACATAACCCCTATCTCATTGCTGGTGCGATTCACTTCTTTGGGGACATTTCTGACATCTTCAGGTTAGTGCAACCATAGAGTTGGCATATATATGTTTGGAAGGCACGTATCTCCTCACATTTGGGGTGGAGGGGGCTTGACCCCTATGCATAAAACACTTACAATTACATTTGTTCACCCTTTTATCTTTCTGGCATTATTTTTCACTGTTGCCAATCCTTATAATTTTGAAAATTGGCATTTCACAGTTAAACCTAAGGTTATATTAAACAGCATGACAACATCTACAACAAAAAATGTAGAAAGAATTGATGGTTTGCCAGTCCACGCCACACAAACTAGGCCTATGCGTAATAAGCAACAGCCATAGTGTATGCAGCAATATCTGTCATCCTTAACCATGAAGCAATTTGCAAGTGGTCATTTACATTACAGGACAGGGTTTAAAGAAACTTCCAGTAAGAATACCACAGTAGCAAATTATCAAGTAAATAAATATATAGACATGTATGCAAAAGGTCTGTGCACAGGACATAATTGTCACCACTGCATCCCAATTAAATACCATCATAATAAAGTAACAGTGATGTCAATGTATATTAATTAAGAAAAACAAACTATAAGGTAGGAAAGTATTTAGATCTAAATTAGAAACCAAAATATAAAGTAATAATCAACAGATCTAAATATAAAAGCAATATATTTCATAAAGTTTCAAAATATTCCTTCAAGATGTTAACATTAAAAACAAAACAGTCATCCAGAACATTTGAAAGTACAGTGGGCAAACATAAAACAATGCCAAGAGAGGGATGAGTGAGTTTAACCAGCTGTACTAACTGACAGAATTCATAGTTGATGCAACTACATTTCTATAGACTTTTAGCAGCTAATTGTTTATAGCAAAAGAGACAAATCATGTGCCATATCAAAGATAAGTACACCACAATGCCTAGCAAAATATTTATATAATATTAAATATAAAGCAAAACTCTGTTCTTAATACTCCATCTAGATGCAAAAGCTGTCAAACAGTCAGGAGCAGCTCTAAAACAGCAATCCGTGCTGTTCCAATAAGCCAGATTCCAAGTAGGTAAAACAAATGGAGGGACACAAATAGGAAAATAAACCTTAGCACACAATGGGTCGGATTCCATAAAGTTTGCAGAATCTGCATTTACATTTCCACAATAATTTATCATTATGTGCAAGTAATGTATCATGTTGACATCCCATGAGTAAAATATGTGTTCAAAATATATTGTAAGAATAACAAGCAATGGTACAGTTAAAATGTACATGCAAATGAAATGAGCAATGCACCACGGTTAACGGGTGACATCACAGTGTCATATAATTGGGAATTCATTTAAAAGCGTAGAACAACTGCATGATAAGATCAGTGACAGCCTGTGCGAGCGAAAAATTATGTGTATGACACACATATGTAACTGCCTCTCAACAAACGTATCATTGTCACTAGTCATGATAATCATAAATATACAATGAAACACTTCAGACATATTAGAAAAGCGTAATTGGCTTGTGGAACAATGATGACAGGAAATGTTATGTAATGTTGTGTTTACCAAACCATCACAGTGCAATTATACAACACTGCAGGAGAAGTAGAACTCAAGAACATACCTATAAATATCTACCAACAGCATTAAGAATGCGGAGATAGCAGACATCCATTCAATAATAAATTAGGCAGGCTATACACAACATAATAATCACTGAGACCCACTACCTGCTATTCAAAAAGTAATACCACTACAAAAAACTGGTATGTAAAACATTCAAGGCATAATCAATATGATAATTAAACACAGATGTCTTTCATTTAGGTTGTATCAACAAACATTGCATAAACTCAAGTTATCCAAAGAATCCTGTTGAGAACTCCTAAGATAATATTAAACTTAAATTTATGTATATATAAATATTATTCACAATAAATCAATGAGTATTACACTTATCTTGCAAATGTATTATGGGAAGTCTGATATAAACATTAACATACCTGAAGGCCTTAAGAATATACATTTAAGCCTGAAGCTTTAAATACATTAGGAGTATTTATGAAGAAATAAAGATGAACAGTGATAACACCTACCTCTCTCCCTCCACTGTTCCTCAAGCCTGTACATACGCTCTATTGTCAATGCACAATTTCAGGTGCAATCAACATCACCTGCAAACAGGAAAAGAGGATGTATTACAGCAACAGAAGGATTAATTCAGGTCAGTATATAGCTACTACTATGTAAAACAACAGAACAGTGAACAATAGTGAGTATTACATGTCTTCTAACATCCACATTAAAAAAATATCGCATTTTGTATATTTAGTCAGTATGCTAAGAGTGTTTTGGAGGTGAAAAGAGTGTCGGATAGAGTGATGTTTATGAAGCTGGAAATTGATGGTGTAATAATGAATGTTGTTAGTGCATATGCTCCACAAGTTGGGTGTGCAATGGATGAGAAAGAAAAATTTTGGAGTGAATTGGATGAAGTGGTGATGACTGTACCCAAGGGTGAGAGAGTGGTGATTGGAGCAGATTTCAATGGGCATGTTGGTGAAGGGAACAGAGGGGATGAGAAAGTGATGGGTAGGTATGATGTTAAACAAAGGAATGCAGAAGGTCAGATGGTAGTGGATTTTACGAAAAGGATGGACATGGCTGTGGTGAATACATATTTTAACAAGAGGGAGGAGCATAGGGTGACATACAAGAGTGGAGGAATATGCACACAAGTGGATTATATCTTATGTAGGAGGGCCAGTTTGAAGGAGATTGGAGACTGTAAAGTGGTGACTGGAGAAAGTGTAGTTAGGCAGCATAGGATGGTGGTTTGTAGGATGATGTTGGTGATCAAGAAGAGGAGGAGGAGTGTGATGGCAGCACCAAGGATCAAATGGTGGAAACTGAAAAAGGGTAATTGTGAGGTGGAGTTCAGGGATGAGTTAAGACAGGCACTGGGTGGCAGTGAAGAGTTACCAAATAGCTGGGTAACTACAGCAGACCTATTAAGGGAGACGGCTAGAAAGGTGCTTGGTATCACATCTGGACAGAGGAAGGACGACAAGGAGACATGGTGGTGGAATGAGGAAGTACAGAAGAGTATACAGGCAAAGAGGTTGGCAAAGAAGAAGTGGGATTGTCAGAGAGATGAAGAAAGTAGACAGGAGTATAAGGAGATGAGGTGTATGGCAAAGAGAGAGGTGGCAAAGGCTAAGGATAAGGCATATGAAGAGTTGTATGAAAGGTTGGACACTAAGGAGGGAGAAAAGGACCTGTACCAATTGGCTAGACAGAGGGACTGAGCTAGGAAAGATGTTCAACAGGTAAAGGTGATAAAGGATAATGAGGGAAACATACTCACAAGCGAGGAGAGTGTGCTGAGGAGATGGAAAGAGTACTTTGAGGGGTTGATGAATGAAGAGAATGAGAGGGAGAAAAGGTTGGATGATGTAGGGATAGTGAATCATGAAGTACAATGGATTAGCAAGGAGGACGTAAGGATAGCTATGAAGAGAATGAAGAATGGAAAGGCTGTTGGCCCAGATGACATACCTGTGGAAGCATGGAGGTGTTTAGGTGAAATGACAGTGGAGGTTTTAACCAGATTGTTTAATGAAATCTTGGAAAGTGAGAGGATGCCTGAGGAATGGAGAAAAAGTGTTTTAGTACCGATTTTTAAGAATAAGGGTGATGTGCAGAGCTGTAGTAACTACAGAGGGATTAAATTGATCAGTCACAGCATGAAGTTATGGGAAAGAGTAGTGGAAGGTAGGTTAAGAAGGGACGTGATGATTAGTGATCAGCAGTATGGTTTCATGACGAACGAGCACTACAGATGCGATGTTTACTCTGAGAGTGTTGATGGAGAAGTACAGAGAATGTCAGAAGGAGTTGCATTGTGTTTTTGTAGACTTAGAGAAAGCATATGACAGGGTGCCTAGAGAGGAGTTGTGGTATTGTATGAGAAAGTCAGGAGTGTCAGAGAAGTATGTAAGAGTGGTACAGGATATGTACGAGGGTAGTGTGACTGCGGTGAGGTTTGCGGTAGGAATGACGGATGCGTTTAAGGTGGAGGTGGGGTTACATCAAAGATCAGCTCTGAGCCCTTTCTTATTTGCAATGGTGATGGACAGGTTGACAGACGAGATCAGACAGGAGTCCTCATGGACTATGATGTTTGCATATGACATTGTAATGTGTAGTGAGAGTAGGGAACAGGTGGAGGAGACCCTGGAGAGATGGAGATATACTCTAGAGAGAAGAGAAATGAAGGTCAGCAGGACTAAGACAGAATATATGTGTGTGAATGAGAGGGAGGATAGAGGAATGGTGAGGATGCAAGGAGTAGAGGTGGCGAAGGTGGATGAGTTTAAATACTTGGGGTCAATAGTTCAGAGTAACGGTGAGTGTGGAAGAGAGGTGAAAAAGAGAGTACAGGCAGGATGGAGTGGGTGGAGAAGAGTGTCAGTGGTGATTTGTGACAGATGAGTACCTGTAAGAGTGAAAGGGAAGGTCTATAAGAGGGTAGTGAAACCAGCTATGTTATATGGGTTGGAGACAGTAGCATTGACAAAAAGGCAGGAGTTTGAGCTGGATGTGGCAAAGTTAAAGATGTTAAGATTTGCACTGGGTGTGACGAGGGTGGACAGGATTAGGAATAAGTATATTAGAGGGTCAGTCCAGGTTGGAAGGTTTGGAAACAAAGCCAGAGAGGCAAGATTACGTTGGTTTGGACATGTGCTGAGGAGGGATGCTGAGTATATGGGGAAAAAGATGCTAAGGATGAAGCTACCAGGTAACAGGAAAAGAGGAATGCCTAAGATAAGGTTTAGGGATGTGGTGAGAGAGGACATGCAGGTGGTTGGTGTGACAGAGCAAGATGCAGAGGATAGGAAGAAATGGAAACAGGTGATCAGCTGTGGTGACCCCTAATGGGAACAGCTGAAAGAAGATTATGAGTCATTGCTGTCTGACTCTTAATACTGCACACACAAGATGATTACTGTGGACAATCTGGGAGAAGCAAGATTCAAGCGTACAACTATTGTATGTTCACATTAGGAACCTAAACCATTCCTGCCTAGCTAACCAATCTTGCTATGCATGAATGAATTTAGGGAAGCTAAACAGCTTACATCTATGAATATGCAGGAAAAAATTATACACAATGGAATGTGAAGTTTTTTGTGCATATTACATGACAAGTGAAAGAAAAGTACACATGCTGCCAAGTGCTGAGGATTTGAACAATAAAACTATGCAGTTGTGACTGTGTGTCATCACACTGCTCACTGCAATAACCCGCAACTACAACACAGAGCTGCAACTGTCATAGTTAACATTTGTCTGTATTTGAAACACATAGACATTAGAGGAGTTACTGTTCAACTGTGGGATTGTATAAATACATGTGTAATTTAGGTAGAAGGGCAGTCAAAGAAAACAAGTTGTTTGTCTTTTTGGCTTTTCCTGGTTAGGGGTCGCCACAGCGGAACTCCAGTCCACTAATGACTGGCAGTCGATTTTTATGGTGCCGAGTTGCCAGCCCGACGCCCAACCTTCAGCGAACGCACACCCATTCACACATCTTTTTTGGAGGCCACTCAACCGCGGGGAGGACATACAGACTCCACACAGAAGGTACTCCAACCGATAATTGAACAGGAGAACCTCTTGCTGTGAGGTAACAATGCTACCGCTGTACCACGGCGGATATAGTCAATGAAAACAAGTAACGGATTAAAATAATGCTGTGTAATTCAAACTGTGCAGGAAACATATGTATGTATTACCCAACATTTACACATACATCATTATTAACAGAAGTTTCTGGAAACTTTACAGATAACGGAGATATCTGCGGCTGTCTGTGGACTAAGTACTATAGGCATCAATGCACCATGGCCATGCTAGATGTGTAAAAATCTATAGTACACAACTTACCCAACAAGTATAGATCTCTCATGTCAACTTACCAAACAAGTACAGCTCTCCAATGTCTGCTGCTCAATAGGAAAACCAAGCTGCAATATCATCCAAAAAAGCACACACTGAGATTCAAACCTACACATACTCATGAAACATTTACACTGGCCCATTATTTAACAAGCTGAGCTAATAGACATCCCATTTCTGTTAATGTTGTAAAACTCTATGGAATAATGACAGAATATGCATTTATCAACCTTATAACAGTAGCATGTGTCAGCACAATCAGTTTAACTGACATAGTTTGCAAAACAAAACATCAGGAGGGAATTTGAAAAAAAAAATAAAAAGCCATTAATGGCTTTACTGCAGAAGCATGTGATTCATTATCATAAATCTTTACATACAGTGGTAAACCTGCAGCCATAAGACAGAATAAGGATTATAGATCCACACGTCTTGTACTTGCATCGTGTTTACAAGACTCAAACTTATTTCAGCCACATACCTCTGAACTGTCCAAATTTTCACAGAATGTCCAGATTTTTGCCCCATATTTTTTGTCTGTTTCTCATAAAATTTTGGTTTTCTGATAAGTTACTGGCAAATCATTGAGGATCGAAGTCAGAAAATAATGACAGCCATTTGAATTTTAGACTTCATACCCTTTAAAAAATCATGCTAATATCAAACCTGTTATTCTAACAATGTTCTAAGTTTGTAAGAGCAATATTTAAAAGTTGTCCCTATTTTGGGGCTTTTGTCCCACCATTTTTTGTGGCTTTGTACAGATTTCTTGCTCTAACAGGTTGAGAGGTATGTTCAGCCATGCTGACTTGCATTAGTCTTACATTCATGAAAGTAATTAGAGCAAACATGGATTATAAAATAATGTGATTTCTATAATGTAGAGCTTACTAATGGGTGTACTACTCAGCACACACACACACACATACAGAAGGATACTGCATGATGTTTCCAGAAGCTTTGAGGATAATGGGGAAATGCATAGTCATCTGTGGCGTAAGCTCTACAGCAGTCAATGAACCATGCTGAATGTGTAAAAATCTGTACAATGTAAATTACCAAACATAGGTCTTCCATATGTGATGTGAAGTATTACATGAAATAGGCTGCAATGGGATATAACCCCCCACTTAAGAGAACAGCAGCTACTTTGCCATATTGATCTAAGGGACATCACAGCACATTACAGATTATAAAACCAGATATTATGCAACATCAGAAATAGTTATATATGGAAAGTCAACAGTCCTGCATAATGTGCACACTGGCAAAGTATAGCTGTGGCTACCCTCAGAATGTATCAGTATGCCAATGCTAACTTTAACGAGTGGAACTTAAATTCCTACATTTGAATTACTATTATCAATACAGATAATCATGGAATACATTGAAACAGAGTCACAGAAACAAATATGTTTAATAAATACATATATGATAATGTAGGTATTAAGGTATGGATTATATAACTTACTGTAGGCATCTGCTGGGTGGCACAAGACCTCTGTGACCCTCCAATATATCTTCTGCATCCCTCCAACGTAAGTCACCATAGCAGTAACAGACCTGCATACCAGTCAGGTAGATTCCAGTCTGTCTGCGGTGCTCTTTCTCAGTCTGGTTCCATATGTTGATCATCACAAAGTTCCTGAACCATGCTCGCATCCTCTGCTTATGTCCAATATAGACATTGAGAATCTGGGTGGTCTCTTCCTCTGTCCAGTCCAGCAACTGCTCTAAAGCCTCCTGTAAGCTGACATCCTCACTATTGCAGTTTAAAGTTGTTGAAAAATGCCTTCCAAAAATGTTAACTGAGGTCCCCCTCAGTTCGCCGGTAGCAATGGTGTGAGCAATAACTGTATAAATATTACATTTTAAATTTGGTGCACATAGGATGGCAGCAGGTTATTGGACTACATTGGGCATGTGCTACAGATATTCCTGCTTAATGATACCCATTGGGTAGTTGCACTGAGCACCTTATACTTATGCCACGCTATTGGTTAATGCACCACATTTTGAGAACTTTGACAGATGTTCACAAATGGATTCCAAAACATTGAATACTAATGAATGTCATTAATTATGTATGGTGCAAATGGTACTTAAAAACTGCTTGTGCTAAGCTAAACTGACTCTAAGGTATAGCTGACTTAACTGCTAGCTTCAAAAGGATAGCTGTCACCTGCTGGCATTGTTGTATGTGGAATACATTGCTATTATCACACGTCCATGTTATCATTGTTGTGCATAAATCAGCAGATACATGCTTTCACGCATATGTTTTTTGAAATTGTCTGCATTACAGTCTGTCTGTTACATAAAGGATGGGGATAAACTTCAACAATATGTATATATAAGTGTACATGTCCCTCAGTGACAAGAAGCTTTCCCTCAGAGGCAATTGCATTGCTACAAGCGAAGCAGCCCCAGTGAACTACAGATTTGTAAAGAATTAAAGTATATCTATAGCTATTTCAGAATAACCTGCAATGTATGTCATATGTTTACAGAAACTGATGACTTACAGGGATTTCTGTAAGTCATAAGTACAGTGACTGATTTACGGATACTCTCTGATGATTAGTAATAAAGTAATATTTGTAAGTACATTCAGTCTGATAGAGGCAACATTAGGATGGCTTTGAATGTTCACTGTTTCTTGAGGTGATATGTAGCCATGACTGAATAATGGTTCTTTTTAATATGCTGACTGTTTTCCTCCCTGTTTCTGTATACATTCTAATATGTGTCATCGCATGCCGTATAATGATATTAACATTTTCATGATGTGTGCCACTAACTGGGTGGTAATATATGCGATGCATCATACATTCTTTGATATAGACATGTTATTTGTCCCCAACAAAAAAAATATTTTCAATTAAAATAACATTTACATAAAATTTTTAAATATCATTTTAAACAACTATATACAATATTTACAATAGCGTGACTTTCAATTATATACAGTGTATGTTATTAAATATAGAATTAACAGATCAGTTATCAGAGATACAATATTGATTATTGCAGAGTGCCCAACAAAGATATAACTTTCTTATCAATGGCCTGGGATAGATTCATAGTTTTTCCATCGATGCAGTTGTCTTCAGTAAAGTGTAGAATTCTTCCAAGGACAGAGGTGTATTTGAATTCTATCTTCTGGTTATGTATTTCCTAGATATAGCAAGTATTGTCCATAACAAATATATATTAGCCTTATTCAGGTAGAGACCTTCATTTACATTTAGTATAATCAATGCTTTTGTTAAGGTAAAGAAGGATTCATTAAATAAAGCTTGTAAAACATGACTGATTCCATTCCAATATGATTTAATTTTATTGCTTTCATAAAAAATATGAATCCAGTCTGCTTTATTTGACTTTTCACACCTCCAGAAAAAAAACATTTGTAGTAGTACTGATCTTTTTAATTCTATCTGGTATTAAAAATGCTCTATGTAAGTATTTCCAGTTAAATATTTTCCAGTACTGTTAGAGGTGTAATTAACTGATAGTAAGATGTTAGTTTTAATTTCTTCTGTTAACTGCAATGACTGACCTTTTGTTAAGAACTGCCAGTATGATGGTTTGGGAATTGTTTTCTATGTTATTAACTCTTAATATAGATTTGAAATGGAATTTGTCTTTTCACAACTATTATATGTAAATTCATACAGAAAACATATTAGATTTGGAATATCTTTAAATGAGGAATTATTAATTAATCTGCATAAATCTTGAGTGTACATTAGAATGCTTTGTAAGGTTAACCAGTCCTGTGTTGGAATATTGTAAGCAGTTTTTATCATATGTATATCTAAAACATTTAATTTCTTTACACATTGAAACCAACATAAGAATTCATTTTGTTCCCAGGAGGTTATTGTTTCCCTATATATCTTGTGAGGAAAGTTCTTAGTGATGGTAAATGGGGTTAAAAGGTCAAACCAGAGTTTTAGATCTATGTTTGCATTAAGTTTCCAAAAGGAACTGATTTAATGATTAATCAGTGTTGTTTTAGAAGGTTTTGTTATATTATATTATATTGTATTCTTATGCATAGTATGTACCAGGGCTTGGTTGATTTGTCTACTATTAAAATTTTTTTAACAGATTAAATTCATTTGTTAATTTAGCCATTATTAATTATTTCCACTTGGCAAAATAATTTGGGTTTATTCAGTCTATTGTAGTTTTAAGCACAGATGCTTTTATATATATTTCTATTAATGGGAAGTTCAATCCTCCTTGTTTCCACGGTCTAATGTGATGAGTTAGAGCTACTCTATTCTTTTTGGGATAACATAACATTTTTATTAAACATGAGTTTATTTCTTTAAGAATGCATCTTTCAGGAATTAACTGCATTGCTAATGCTACATATAGTATTTTTGGCAATAAGACAATTTGTATTAATTGCAATCTGTCTTCAAAAGTTAATATAATTTTGTTCCACTTTTCTATATATATTTTTATTGTTTCAATAATGTTGTTATAATTTATTAATATTGTTTCATTTTTATTTTTGCATAACACTATCCCTAAATAATTTAGCATAAGTTCTTGTTTTCCTATGATGGATTTATCTGTAACCTGTAGTTCTTTTTTCTTATTTAAAAATAGAATTTTTGATTTTGATCTATTAAAGTATAAACCTGAAATCTTATAAAATTTCTCCATTACTTCTTCTAGCTCACCTAATGACTCTCTGGAGTTTGATAGGGTTAATAAAATATCATCAGCAAAAAGCATTATTTTAGATATGTACTGGTCATAGACTTCTATTCCTTTTATTCTTGGATTATTGCGTATTATTTCTGTACATATTTCTATAGACAAAGCAAATAAAATAGGAGAAAGGAGGCATCCTTGTTTAGTACCTTTCATTATATGGATAGATTCTGAGGTGAAAGGTCCTAATTTAATGTAGGCTAAGTTATTAATATATATGTTTTTTAGTAATAAGATGAAGGGAGGAGGAAATTCAAATAATGCTAAAGTTTTAAATAGATATTCCCAGTTGAGAGAATCAAAGGCTTTTTCTATTTCAATACAATTACAAGTGTTTTGCTATCTTCTTTATTCACATAATCTATAAGAGTAAGTATCCTTTTACTATTATCATGTGTGTGCCTGTTATATAAAAATCCAGTTTGATCATTATTAATTGTCTTTGAAAGTGGGATTTTCATTCTGTTAGCTAGTATTGACATGAATATTTTGTAATCATTATTCAGTAATGATACAGGTCTGTATGAGGTGCAAAGGTCTGATGGTTTATTATCTTTTAGAATTGGTTTTATGAGAGAATATTTCCATGAGGGTGGTATTTTAGCTTCTGACTGGACTTCTAGCAAAGTTTTATGAAAAAGGGAGATTACTGTTGAAGGGAAGAGTTTGTAAATTTCCGTAATTATACCATCTATCACTAGAGCTTTGTTAGATTTACTTTCTTTTATCTTGTCAACAGTTTATTTGTAGGATATAGGTTTTTGTATGTCTAGTTTTAAGTTTTCTGGATTTTTTTTATATTGATAAGGTTTGTATCTAAGTTTATTTGGTTGATATCTAAAGCTTCATTTTTGAAGTGTTCCATATAATGGAACCAAAATGCTTCAAGGATGTCTCTTATAGCTGATACATTTTTCCCTTTCTTTTCATGATATATACTACCAATGTTATTTGGTTTAGATTGTATTTTAATTCTTGTAGATAAGTTATGTATATATCTGGGGGAGGTGGCTAATGAGTTTATTTTAAATTTTTCCAAGGCTAGACAAGTTTTGTGTGTTAAAATGTCATTATTTTTTATTTAATTCCTCTATTTCTTTTTTAACTTCTGGACAATTCTGATTTTTTTTTTTTAGATTTTGCTGTCAAGAGTCTGGTTTGCAAGTCTAATGATTCAGTTTCCCACACTCTAACTTTGTTTTTGTACCAGCTAAGCGTCTTACCAAATAAATACGCTTTTAATGAGTCCCAAGCCATGGCTCTACTGATTTCTGTTGTATTATTAATTTCAAGAAATAATTGTAGTTCTGACAACATCCAGGGTCTGAATTCTTTAATTTTCATGATATATGATGGAATTCTAGTTGAGATTATTAAAGGTTTAAACTCTATTTGGAGCTTCATTATCAGACAGTCATGATCTGAAAAGGGGCATGTAACTATTGAGAAGTTGAGGATTTATGTTTGTAAATCTTGAACTATGAATAATTTGTCTGTTCTGATTTGTGTTCCAAATATATGGTCTTTATGGGAAAATAATAAGAATTTATCATCTTTTACTTTAAAAGTGTCTATTAAATGAAATGAATCAATCCATATTTTTAAGGATTTTGAAATAGTTGTTATGCGACAAGACTTCTTGGTGGTTTCAGAAGCTTCTAAGGTACAATTAAAGTCTCTTCCCAGTACAAAATTTCCTTTATAATTGTAACTGCACAACAACTACAAATTTGACTCTGTCATTGTCCATGCTGCTGTGAATGACCTGAGACGTACCTCCTTGGACTACATGAAAAGGGACATGGAGGAGCTGACCGATCTTGTAGCCCATGCAGGTATGACCCTAGCCCTGAGTAGCATCCTGCCATCACCCAGAATGATACCACAGTACAAGGACAAAATGATTGACTTCAACAATTGGCTAAGCTTCTGGTGTCATTCTAAGGGGATCCAGTATCTGTCTGCCTGGGATGACATGATCGACAAGCCACAATGCTTTGCCAGAGATGGCCTGCACCTGTCACCCCTGGGATTCCGGATACTGGCTAAGGCTCTAGCCACCCCTATACTGCCTTTTTTAGGCAAGGTTCAAATGACAAATTCACCACCCTAACAGGTACAGGCAAGAAGAATCTGAGGGTATTGCTACTCAATGCTAGAAGTCTAAACCTCAAAATGCACTCTCTCGAGGCACTCCTTAAAATGGAGAACATCAACATCTGTGCAGTGACAGAGACCTGGTTCAAGGCTCCAGAGAGTACCCCTGCATTACCAGGCTATAATTCATACAACACCTTTCGGCCACCTAACCTGGACAGAAACACTAAAGGCAGAGGCGTGTCCATATTCATTAAGGATATCCACACCTCCAGACTAGTTGCTCAGCATAATGCATCCGAGATTATCCAAGTGCAACTAAATCTGGGAAAGACCACAATCCAAATTGTAGCTTGCTACAGTTCCCCCACCATGCCCCAGGATTCCCACTCCTCATTTCTTAATACACTTGAAAATATTAGGGTGCAACCTAACACCCTAATAATGGGCGATTTCAACTATCCTACCATTAACTGGGAAAACTACTCATGTACCAACTCTTGTGCTCAACGTTTTCTGGAATAAATAAATTCCAATGCCATGGATCAACTTATCCACACCCCCATCAGGGGCAGCAATATCCTAGACCTGGTTATTACCAACATGGGCAACCGGTGCTCCACACCAGAGGTCAATTCCTCGTTGGTCAGATCCGACCATAAGCTAATCACCCTAGACATCCACATCCCTCCCTCACCCCCCATTAGGGAAACCACAGTAAAAAATTTCTCCAAAGCCAACTTCACGCTTCTTAAGACAGAAGTGGCAAACTTCACGACACCCATGCTGACGGACAATAGAGGTATGACTGCTGAATCCTACACAAATGCACTTTATAAGCACTTACATGAGTGCATGGATCATGCAATCCCTAACAGAACCAAGATGCTATCCTCCAAAAAAAGGAAGCCAATCTGGTGGTCCCCTGCCATAATCAAACTCTACAACAGAAGAAAGAAACTGTTGCAAAAAAGAGTAAAATCCCATGATTGGAGAAACTCCCTGGTCAGCTTCAGTAAGAAGCTGAGATCCCTCATAAAATCCTCCAAAGATAGTTATGAAAACAAAATCGCCACTGACTCTAAAGACAACCACAAAGCATTCTATAGCTATGTCAAGAATCTCAATGGAAACACTCAGATCTTCTCTGAGTTACAGCACAATGTCACTAAATATACAGAACCAACGGATATTGCTAACATCCTGGCAGATAGGTTCAGTGCTAACTTTACCCCTCTGTCATCCCCTAAAGGGCCCATCTCTATACCAGAAGAATGCAAAGTTCCTGTAATCACAGCTGCACAGGTAAAAAACACACTATCCAAAGCCAAGAACAGCATCCATGGGACCTGATGACATCCCAGGCTGTGTTCTACATGAACTACAAACGAACTGGCACCCCACCTAAGTACCATGTTCAATCATAGCCTCACCTCAGGCTATGTGCCCACTGAATGGCGCACAGCAACAGTTATCCCACTTCACAAAGGGGGAGCCACCACAGACCCCTACTACCGCCCAATTAGCCTAACGAGCCTGGTCTGCAAGGCTATGGAGCGTATCATCATGGAACTTATAAACAATGACATTGGTAATCTCCATACTCAGGACCCCACCCAGTTCGGGTTTGTAAAAGGCAGATCATGTCTCCTAAACCTGATAGACTTCTTTGAAGCAGTAACCAAAGCCGTAGATGAGGGTAAGGTGGTTCACACAGCCTATCTAGATCTCGCCAAGGCTTTTGAGACCATCCCCCACTCTGGAATTATAGATAAACTCACTAAACTAGTTATAAATCCCTATGTCACAAGATGGGTTGCCAACTGGCTCACTGACAGAACCCACACTGTGAAAGTAGCAGACTCCAAATCCAGCTTCAGACCAGTGACAAGTGGAGTACCACAGGGTTCAGTCCTGGGTCCTCTCCTGTTTGGTATCTACTTCTCTGAAGTACAGGCCAACACAGAAGGTCTTTGGCTAATGAAGTTCGCAGATGACTGCAAACTAGGAGCCATAATCAAAACTCCAAAAGATGTGGACATCCTACAAAAGGGCCTTGCTGAGACAGATGCCTGGTGTCAAAGCCATGGCCTCTAGCTCAATGCCAAAAAGTGCATTGTCATTCCTTTTGGTAAAAACTCAGTACCCATGAACTACCACATAGGTGGTAGTCTACTTAACACTGAAAGTGTGATAAGAGACCTTGGGACACAGGTGGACAGTAGTCTCTCCTTTGATAATCACATCACCACAGTTGTCAGGAAATCCTTCTATGTGGCACACCTCATCACAAAAGGTTTCTCATCCAGGAAAAAAGAGGTCATTGTTCCCCTCTACTCGTCACTCATTAGACCCATTATGCAGTACAATGCCCCTTTTGGTATGTACCTCACAAGACATCTACAACAACTGGAAAGGCCACAGAAATACCTCACAAAGAGGATTACTGGCCTCAAAGAGATGCCGTATGCAGACTGTCTCAAAAAACTGCAGCTTTACTCCGTTGCATATCACCTACTCAGAGGCGATATCTGCCTAACACACAAAGCTATGTCAAACCCAGAGCTTTTAGACATGCTCCACTTAAAGAAATCCCAATCCCTATGAGCTACATGCTCTAGGGACCTAAACCTCATCACCACAATAAACAGAACATGCTGGAGGGATAGATTCCTGTCCCAGAGACTTCCCATACTCTGGAACAAATTACCTATCTATATCAAACAAAGCTCCTCATTAGCACTGTTCAAGAAAAATCTTGATGATTGGATGGGAGATAGGAAATTCACCCCGGGGATCACTTCTGTGGCTCTGCTCGACAGTGGCACATGAAAATAATTTTCTTGGGTGGCGAAAGCCAGGATACCTTTGGCTAGGCTTATATAGACTCTAGGGCCAATAGCCTAGTACCTACCTATGAACCTATGAAATGAAATCTAGGTGTTTTTTAACCGTTCCTGCTCCAGGTGATGGGAACTAATACAGATTAGCTAAGGACCATATTCTGTTATTAAATTTAATTATAACAAATGCTAGACCTTTGTCTTCATATTTAGAAATAACTTTTGGAGTGATTATGTTTTTCTTCCAGGGAATTGATACTCCTTTTGTCTTTGTTCTATAGGAGGATTGAGCTGAGACTGTATAGTCCTTAGGGTTCCAAATAAAGCTATCATTAGTCTTAAAATGCATTTCCTGGAGAAATACTACTTGTGCCTTATTTAGATTTAAATATTTCAGTAAGTCTGATCTTTTATTTGCATTATTTAAGCCATTAGTATTTAATGATAAGAATGTTAAATCCATTTCAAGTTATTGTTGGAAGAAACATTTTGCTTCTTTTTTTTTATTTTGATTATAGTAGTTATGCCATATTCTCTGATAACACTGAATGTTATTTTTATGTGTGTAAACTTTGGAGTGTAATTTAATGTTCTTTCTTCTTTAAATATAAGTAGGGTAAAATTCTGGTCAGCCTTTAAAAAAGTACTTCTATAAAACATTAATTCAAAAGTATCAAATCCAAGTAAATATGAATTTCCCATTAAACATGGAATGAAAGTCATTCCTAATCCAGTAGATAAAGATAGATCTATTGGATTATCACTCATACCTTTAACCAACAATATCAACTGAGCTCCATATGTTAAATTATTATATGGAAAAAAATTCTTAAAAGAGATATGAAATTCTATATTATTCTATTATTATCATTATATAATATTTTATATATCAGGATGGAATGTTAGTAGTGTAAACAATTATTATGTTGACTTAGAAAATATCCAATGTTTAGTTACCCTTAAGAGATCACAAACATGTCAGATATGTTATTTCAGATAAATTAAATGCAACAGAGGAGCATATACTAAATAAGCCAACAACAAATAGATTATTACTAAAATAATTTGACTAAAAGGACTCTGTAGGAGACAATGAGTGATTAGCAATGAAATATGAATTTACTGTAGGTGCACTGTCTTCTTTTACTTTCCCACTCTTCAGCTCACCAACTTCAACTTACACTTATGAAAAGACATGGCTTATCAGTGGTATCTTGACTTTGAGTAGAGGTGCCTTACATTCTAGTGAGCAGTGCCTTTGCATATTTATAGATTTACAAAGCAGAGTCTAAGAATGAACTATGGTCCCCCTGACAATTCCCACCCTGCATAGGGCACCTCCTGCTTCCAGAATGGGTAATCACATCAGGTCTAGAGTGAATGTGTACGTGCCCATATGGTAATCAAGACTTACCTTATGTAACTATTAATCAAATAGTGTTTAGAGCATCTTAGAGAGTTTTTGGGGCAGTTAGAATACTCTTAAGCCTCTCCACCCTTGACCAAAAACAAGATATTTCCCTTCCCTTTTTTCCCTTGTTTTAAATCAATACTAATAAAAGAAATTCAGAAAACATAGGTAAACAGAAATAACATTCAGTAGTCCGTCTTGTACATGACTCGCAATCCATTAAACAAGTCAGTGACTAACATCACTTTAGTAAACATTATAAAGACAAATTAGAAGTAATTTCCTAACTCTTTAAATTTTCTGATAAAGCAAAAAGTTAACAATAAGCTATTTTAACTAAAAGTGTAAAGCATTTCAATTTTTCCTTGCATATATACATTTCTACCTATATTGTAGTGAGCTGTCTTTGAAATCTGTACAATACCTCACTTCTTCAAATCATTCCTTTTTCAATTCAGGTTTTGTTTTGTCAAAACGGCAACAATATTTCAAGGGCACAATTAATATTTAGACTGATGTTTCAAATAAATAACTTGTCAGTTACCAGTCGAGTTAGTTTAGAATATATGGTTAGTGCAAATATAGCATGTTGCAAAAATAATATGTATTTTTTTGTGTGCTCTAGAGACTGTCATATGCAAGTGACATATATATTGTAGCATATATAGAGCAGATAGCTTATGGATTCAAGTTGTTAAAGTAAGTTATGCTTATTAATCAGGCAGTTTCATTTAAGTTCACAAGTAATTTGGGGACATTTCAGTTGAGTTTCCACGAATGTGTAGTCCAGTGTGAGTAATTTATAAAGTATTTACAAGTTGTTCTATTAAGTTATCTAATTTACCCTTCCTTAGATTGTAATTCATTTTAATAGCTAAACAACATTACTTTTTTATTTATTTGCAAGGCTAAATGCACTTCGTAGATTCACAAAGTCCATAGAAACTGCCGCAGTTGTTTTCTGTTGCCATGACAACGCAACGATAGCGGTCCCTAATCAATGAGTGTTTAAAAAAAGCTGAAATAGTTCATGAGGCTGATAGAATGTAAAGAAAGTTTCACTTCTCACAAGCATCAGTACATTTTTCCCTCCTTTTATATATTATGTTAATATTATAGGAAATAATTCAACTGACAGTATGTATATAAACAAAACATTTCAGAGTTAATCGCTAACATGCCCCGTAACCCATTTAGCATAACAGTGTCCACCATTAATCTAATAACTATTGTAATAACATCTAATTGAGTCCACTTTTCTTCATAAATATGTCACAATTCATTAAACAAGGCAGTCTAACATCTGTCTAATAATCATTATAAAGACAAATAATAGTAATTTCCTAGCTCTTCAAACTTTCTGATATCGCAAAATGTTGACAGTAAGCTATTTTAACTGGAAGACTAAAACATTTCAATACTGTAGTGTCAAGAACTGTCTTTGAAATCTATGCATTACTTCACTTCTTTCAAGTCATTCATTTTACAGTTCAGATTATATTTTGTCAAAATGTCAAAAGCATTTCAAGAGCACATTTAATATTTAAACTGATTTTAAATGAATAGCTATCAGTTGCCAAGTGAGTTTGTACAGTGTGAGGTAACTGCCTGATCGCTTTGTAACTGCAAAGATAACATGTTGCAAAACGTAATATAGCAATAACCTATGCCTGGGTGTGGTTAATGCTGGATTTACCCACGGTTGGCATAGTTTGGTCCCGAGGGCGAAGCCCGAGGGACCAAACAAAGCCAACTGTGGGTAAATACAGCATTACCCACACCCAGAAGTGGGTTATTGCTATTATACCATGACATTATTTAAGAAAAGAAACTATTACTTTTCTTAAATAATGGCATAGTATAATGCCTGTTTAATTCCCTTCCGCAGATGTCTGGCATCCGTGGCAGTTCTGATGTACTGCGGCGCCTGCGCAGTACATCAGAGTTGAGCAAAAGCAACGGAGAAAGCAAGATCTCCATTGCTTTTTTATTTTGCTATGTTAAATGGGTTTAACATGGCGAGACAGTTTAAAATAAGCAACGGAGATGTCCGTTGCTTATTTTAAAACTGTCTCGCTATGTTAAACCCATTTAACATAGCGAACAGTAAAAAGCAATGGAGATCTTGCTTTCTCCGTTGCTTTTTAAAACCTGTCGCTATGTTAAATGGGTTTAGCATAGCGAGACAGCTTTAAAATAAGCAACGGAGATCTCCGTTGCTTATTTTAAAGCTGTCTCGCTATGTTAAACCCATTTAACATAATGAGACAGTGTTTTAAAAGTAGAGTTATACTAATGGAAAAAAGTCCGGGCGACCGGACCTTTTTCCATTAGTATAACTCGATTTACAATGTGCACGCTGGCCAATCAGCGTGCACGTTTTGGGGGGTCATGGTATAATATGTATCTTTTCATGTGCTCTAGAGACTGACAATTTCAAGTAACATATAAAATGTAACTTTTAATCAAACAGCTACATTTAAGTGCACATGTAGTTTGGGAACATTTCAGTTGTGTTTCCAGGAATATGCAATCCTATGAGGATAAATCATAAAATATTTACATATAGTCTTATTATGTATTTATTTTACCTTGCTTAGGTTGTTTTCATTTTAATAACTAAACATTACTTTTTCTTATTGTTACCTGTGAGGCTAAATGCACTTCGCAGGTTCACAGTGTCCTTAGAAACTGCAGCAATTGTTTACTGTTGCTATGGCAACACAAATAAAATGCGAAGAAAGCTTCACTTCTCTTAACCAACAGTACATTTTTCCCTCCTTTTATATATATATATATATATATATATATATTTGTTAATACTAAAAGGAAATAATTCAAAGGACATATGTAAATGAATGGAACATTTCAGAGTTAATCACGGACAGCTTGATAAAAAGGAAATAATATCCTCACCTTCTGTTTTCAGGTAATCTGAAAATCCTGATGTTATTTCTCCTCTCCCTATTTTCCAAGTCATCTACTTTATTAACCAACCAAGTGTTTTGTTTAAGACGCAGTTCTTTCTGTGTTTCCCCTTCCTTAGGTCTGCATTCTAAGTCATTTAGAGAAACCTCTATTCCTGTTATCCTTGTCTGATGATGTTGTGGCATTTCCTTGAGGGTGTCAGCCTGTTTTTGACTGCTTGTTTTAAGATTTTCTAGGTTCTCTTTAAAATCATCCATCTTCAAAGACAACTACTGCAGGGTAGATGTCATCTGTTGTAATTCCTTCTTTAAGGCAGCATCCTGGTGAGAATTCCTTGAGTTGCTCATTTTAACAAGTAAATATTTCTCCAAGCTTTTTGACAGGAAAGTATTTGTAAAATTTCACCAAAGTTTCTAATTATATAAATTAGTCCTTTTATCTATAAGATTTTATACTTTGAAGAAAAAAAATAATATTTTTCCTGTCTTATTTAACTAGTTATATGGGGCTCTAAAATACTGCTGCTTTCAATTAGCCATTCAGGCTTTGCCCCGACATGTTATTTGTGTTCAGAGGTGCATGTAATTGTGGCAAAACTATTGCTGCAGTGCTGGGTTTGTTCCTCACTTGTAGTATCCAATGACATGCATTCAAATCTCACCTCTGCACATATGACTTGTACAAAACTGATAAATGGGTAGATAGATGTGCTGATATTATTAACCCATATGGATTATGTATTCAGGCATGAAATTCAAGCATGTTTTTTGTGTTAATTGAAATTATCTGTACGTAACAGTGGTAGGCATGGCACAGATTGTTTTGCGTAGCTATGCCTTGTAAATGAGAGGCAAGCATTTCAGTGACATATGTTTTTAACGTTATCATGTCAATATGTGATCCCCTGTATGAACTCTTCAGATGGGCATATTACCCTGTGTTCCAGATGTCGCTCATAAATAGGTGAGACAATTTCTCACACAGATAGGATGATATAGTAATTGAGGCTGTGCACCTTCCTGAATGGATGGGCAATACTGTCTGGAGGAATAAAGTGGCTGTGGCACACAACTGTTGCACAGCAGTTTTCCACTCCATAATTGTTGTTCATAAGTGGATGTTTTCAGCCACCCTGGTGCACATTGCTGGCAGAAAATGTGAGAAGATGCAACTGGCAGATGTCTGAGACACTCCTATGGCATCTCCTATATACCACTGAAAGCTGAAATGTCCCAGAGGTCAGTATACCTAGACTCAGGTACACTTTTGTTTCTGTCACTATTACACCACAAACTACGAGTATACATGTGTGGTGCACACATCCTATAAGCAGCCTGCACCAGCTTTCTGTCTAATCTGTATCTACCTATCATTTCCTGGTCAGAGAGCCGGCTTAACTGTAGCTTGTCTTAGCACCTACCTGACCCTTCTGGGATGCATTTGCACATTATCCTCTAGTATGGCTTGCAGTTTCCCCTGCCTGCTGTAGTGCATTAAATGCCAGTTGCATTTGTTTAAGTAATGTTTTTAAATTCTGCAGGTTTCCTTAGGAATATGCATAATTTAGTGGTATTAAAATAAAGCAAATATGTCCTCCACCCAATGCCTTTGGAAAGTTGTCAACAAAATACTTTGTTGCAATATTCTTGCGGTGGGCATGCCCATTGCATTTTGAAATCCAACAGCATGTATGGAGACCTTAATTATCCTATGCTGCATAGATAATTATGAACTTGTGTCTACCACTGATGCGCTAATGTTTGCCTTTGCATGCTGAGCTGTTTGCAACTTTCTTTTGGAATTGGTCCCAATATATAATCGAACAAAGGCTTTAAAATTCCCCAAAGGGCTCCTTCATAAGATAAATAAATAAACATCCACAAGTGTTTCAGGACAGCTTACTAGCAGTACAGTGCACAAAATCAAACAAGTCAAAAAAATCATTTGAAAAGTTCATATGAAAGTATGAGAGCAAAGTCTCAGATCCAACCATTTTGTTAGGCAGTGTAATGAAAAATGTACTAAAATGTTTGCACATGATCCACTAAATCAAGGAGAGCAGTTCTATAAAGATGAAAGCCAAAGGCAAAAATCCAAGTCAACCACTTGCAAAAAGTTTAAGGATTTTTAAAAAAACTTTGGCAAACAGTTTCCTCAAATACTGACTGAACATCAAGTCCATAGGTAACCAGACTGGCCTAACATAAGAAAAACACCAGCAGACAAAAATTTGAAGACTGCCACAAACAGTTCTTTCAAAAATACTGGTGGCAAACACTGAACAATGAATATTGTTTTCTTATGCAGTTCTTTATGCAGTATCCTACACCAATTAGAAGATGCCAAACACTCTAGTTGCCCTAAACCACCAGGAAATATGTGTCACAATTGACCACCCAAGTGAAATAAACAAAATCAGTGATCAAAAAAGAGAATACAATAGAAAAAAAGCCTACAACTGTCCACATCTCAACACCCTGTGGCACAATGGCCAGCCTTTACTACCATATTCATTAATATTGCCCAAGAGTTCCTTGCACTTCTTGTACCTGATTTGCTATCTACTTTCTGTAGCATTTTTGAATGCTATTATATGGAATCATATCATTTCTTTTGCTTGATCCAGGTACAAGCCTTGCTTCATGATGGCTGAAATTTGCTGAAATGATGCTACTGGATTTAGGAAACCAAATCTACTTTTTAAAAAAGTCATATTTGTCTTGAGGCAGTAAAACCAGCTCCTCGGTGTCTTTTCTAATTACTGAGGTACTTATTTTCCAGAACGTTACATAATGTAAATCAGAATTAATGGCCTAATATCTGCAGGGTCTGGTTTATGTCCACCTTTGTGGTTAGGAACTATAATGGCATGTTTCCAGAAGTAAGGTAAACTAGTATTTCAGTTGTTTTATTTAAATTATAATAAATAATAATGGTTAAGATGTCTACCTTATAGGCACAAATCACATGGGTTGATTCTCACCTTTGGTCACATTCTGGTTATTGGCTAGGCATATAAGAGTCTGTGGACTATCTGCCTAATGTTTACCTATGTACCTGACATCATATGTTTTCCATTTAAGATAAATAAATGAAATTGGCTTGATGGTAACTGCATGGTCAAATGGTTAAAAGGTATGTTGTACTTAGTTTGTAGTAATTTTTATGGTTATATGGGAGGTCTGGTCCACTATCAAGTAGTTGCAGATTAGTGAGTGTAGTATTGAGGTTGGTGCTGTAATCAAAGGTTCAGAAAATGGTTTGAGTTCTGTAGATTAGAGAGTGTGCATACCTTTGAGCGTCATTCCAGTCAGTGAGCTGAACATGTGGATATACATATTGAGTAGGTGCAAGCAAGAATACCATTTTGAGTGAGCAGCCAGAGTGAAAGCATGTATGTGTGTAGCAGTCAGTCAGTTAGTTAGTTCATTTTGTTTAATGTTCCAGTCATCCATCCTGATATGTTTGTGTATAATAAACTACTTAAATGAATACCCAGCCTCGTTGTCTTATTGAATATATACAAGACAGCAAGAGGTTCCACTAGCTAAATTAAAGTTATTGACCTTGGGGGCTTGGGCATATAAGTATGGACTGTGGGTATTAGATGAGTGATGCTTATGAGATATTAGCAGAGGGGTTATGGGGTATCTGGTGCAGGTTTTGCTTTGGACTAAAAAGGGAAAGGACTGGAAGGTTGGGGGGAGGGTTGAGTTCTTTGGCAGAGTGTATGATGATCTCACTGATATGTTTCTGTTTTTTTTTTTCTAGGATGGCACAGGCAGAGGACCTTACCCAAAAGTGGCAGGAGTTAGTACTGTAAGCAGAAGAGCTGTTACACAGAGTGCACATGCAAGTGATAGCAATGTCGGAAGATATCGAGACTGAATCATCAAGAGGAATATGGAAAAGGACAGGCTAGGTTGAACAACTGATGGCAGAAGCCCAAAGAGACAAAAAGACTAGGAGATCACAGGGACTAGCAGTCAATCTGCCATTGATAAGCAGCAGATGACAGATAATGAGGCTGATATTTGTGTGGGCCATGGAGATGGAGTTGCAGCAATGTCAGATGATGATTCACTTACATTGGCATGTGATTCAAGTGTAGGTGACCGGAGCAGGCTGCATAGTTTGCTTGGGAGGGAGTCAGGCAGTGCTGTTAGGTGTGGACCATATTATTTTGCAGGCTGATTTAGGTTTGGGAGATGTAGCAGGTCATATGAGGGGGATAGAGATTTATCCTGTTGCCTGGAGCAGAGGTGCTTGGTGCATCAGATTGTGTGCCAGACATAATTTCAGGCTTGAGTTGTCAGGCATTGCCAGTGGTTGGGCAGCTAGTAGGTCAGTTTTTATTATGGTACAAATTTCACAAGTGTTGAAAGAGAAGATAAGATTTGGCAGGGGGATTTTGTTGTGGTTTTAACCCTATAGATGCAGACCAGGCATAGAGAGTGGCAGAGTCAAAGGCTTCTTGGGTTTAGAATCTCACAGCAGCATTGGCAGTGCTGGGCAAGAGGGGCACAAGCAGGGACCTGGTGAGGACATGGGATAACTGGGTCTGGGGTTTTGTTTAATTTATGTGGTTATAATAGAAAAAACAAAAAACGCCTTTGCTTTTCTATTTTTTAATGATTAGTGAAGCTCAGAGGCTTTGTGGCAGAAAAACTTGGCTTTGGTACAATCAGCATTTCCATAAACTCAAGGCAGTGAATAAGTCTTTGGTGTGGGAGAATGGACATATGGCTACGTGGATGAGGACTATGTTGGATAGGCCAGGAGGTATAAATAAGGACACTACTGAAAGAATGGTGGGTAAAGTTAAAGCTTGCTGGCAGTTTAATGCAGGGAAATGCACTTAGATTACATGTAGGTTCCTTCATTTATCTTCTCACAGTGCAGGGTTAGCATCCTGCTGTTAAGTGCTGGGAGAAGGATGCAAGAGGGTTGTTAAAAGGAGACAGTGAGTGGGCAAGGAATACAGATGAGATAGGTGGATAGGGTAGGGGGTGGTTCAGGGACAGTAGGATAGAGATGCCTTTTCGTGCAGGAACCGGACAGGCAGCCAAGACATTCATCTTTTGATGCATGTAGATTGATGTAATTTCTTTTGAGCTACCCAGATAATTGGGTAGTACAGGAGCTGGTAGAATGGTTTTGGTGTGGTTTACCAGTAAATCTAAGGTTAGTGGTTCAAATAAAATATACAGGAATCTGAAGTCTATGCTAGGTAAGGACAAAGGGTTTCAGGCTTTATCAGACAGAGTTGGCAGCAGGGAAGTTATTAGGCACCTTTGAATTCCCTTCATTTGATGTGTTTTCAGTATTGGTTCTAGGTTTAATACCTAAGAAATCTCCTGGGGGGTTTTGTCTCATACATCATTTGTCATTTCTGGAAGGTGATTCTGTTAATACCTATATTGATAGGGCAGATGAAGTGGTAAGGGTGATTAGATCATTCAGGGATTCTTGGCTAGAGAAATTAGATACAGAATCAATGTTCAGGTACTGCCTGTGAGGCAGCATGATTGGCCCAATTTAGGTATATGGTTAAATGGTGAATTTTATTTTGACTAGGCGGTGCCGTCACTTGTGCCACTTTTTGAAAAGTTCAGCACTGAGATGAACTGGCTGTGGCAGCAAAGGGCAGAGTTTATAAGCGTATTCATTATTTGGATGATTTTGTTACTAGTTGGGCTGGGAAAGAGGCTTTAGAAGCAAAGTATGATGTTTTCTGAGCAGTTGTGTGCAGAGCACAGAGTGTCACTGGCAAACGACAAACAGGAGGATTCTTCTGAATACCTGTCCTTTTTGGGTTTAGAGTTTGATTCAGAGGCAGATGTACTTGGATTGCCATGTGACAAGATTGCTCATCTCACTTGCCCCTCTCCTACATTATCCTATATTCTGTTATTGACCATCTCCCTCCTTTACACATCTCCCTTCTGCCTTACTCTGTCCCTATAAGCTCTCCCATTATTCAAACAATACTAGCCATAACTTTCTTCAAATTATTGTTGTTTCATGAATTTAGAACATTTTTTGTATTTCTCTAGTAACAGATTATTGCTCTACTCTTGGCATATCCTCATTATCTGTAACAGCTATACTAATATTGTATGTAGTTGCTGAACTCCTATTGTTTGTCATATAATCTAATTCTCTTATTTAATGAAATTGCATCTTACTATGGAGGTTTTCTCCCTGGGTCTCTGTTAAAATGACTAACTAACCTTAGTTGGACTAACCCAGTCAACAAATGTAAAATAATAATAATAATAACAAGGTGGATAAAGTGAAGAGTAAGGTTGAGTCATTGGCTATTAAAGACAAAGAGTTAAAGTGATTATGAAAGTCATAGGATTGCTAAACTTTGCATGCCAGGTGGTGAGGCCATGTCAGACTTTTATGAGATCTTTGGCTAATTTGATTGTTAGGGAGAGAGGAAGCATTATTTGGTGAGTGTTAATAAACAGGTCAAGGAAGACATGTCTATTTGGTTGGAGTTTCTCCAGCACTTTAATGAAGTGATTTTCTAGGAAGAGGAGTGTTTTTTTTTCACCAGAACTACACTTTTATACTGATGGGGCTGGTAGTTTCGGCATGGCTGCATACTTTGTTGGCAGCTGGTTTGCTGAGAGGTGGCTAATGGGGGTGGGAAGATGACTGGAGAAGAGACATCACATTTTTTAGAGTTGATCATAATATGGGTTCAGTAGTGGTTTAACAAGAGGAATGTTAGAACAAGAAAGTTATTTTTTATTTGAATAGTTTGGTAGTACTACAGGTACTGGCTAAGAAGACAGTGAAGTCAAAATTGGTACAGGGGTTATTGAGGACAATTGTGTTGCATTGTTTGAATATTACCCTCTCTTTTCAACAAAGAACCCCTAAAGGTTGATTCACTAGTCAGGATCAGGGTATTCACGTAGATAGTAATCTAGCCTTCAAACATCATGTGCCCAAGGTGTAAGAAAATCCTTCTGTTTGCTCAACTTATAAATTTATAAATAAGGGCATGGCATCTAAGTCCCGAGTGATCATCGTACCTCAGCCCTCACCATACCTATTAAAGAGTATAAAGCCCACTTCGGTATGCACCTGACCAAACATATGCAGCAACTGGAATGTCAACAAAGGTTTCTTACAAAAAGAATACAGGGAAAAAAAACAGTGCCCTCTGCTGATCACCTCAAAGCCCTGTCTCTTTACTCCGTATCAAACAGACTTCAAAGAGGTGATCTCTGCCTGGTGTACAAGGCATCCCTGGACCCTGTTTTGATGAACCTTTTGCACATCCACAAAACAAACAGCATCAGAACTACTAGATCAAAGGACGTAAATTTTGCTTGCAATATAAATAAAACATATTGGAGACACAGATGTATTTCTCAGAGAATTCCTATTCTCTGGAACAGGCTCCCTATCCATGTGAAGCAGAGTTCCTCCCTAACCCTGTTTAACTGTAGCATGGGACAAAGGATAAGTAATCAGAAATTCATCCTTGGTCTGGCACATATGCCTCTGATGGACATAGGCAGTCAGTAAATCACTCCCTTCATAAGTTAAATGTTTGGGTCACATTTGGATTGAACAGCTAGGCTTATAAGGGCCATAGTGATGATTAGCCTAGTATAACACAATGAACATGTGAACCTATGGCAAGTAATCTGGTACAGCAAGCATGGTCTGAGGCAAATAGTAAGGCAAATGGTAAGGCTCTTGCAATTTTTCAGAATTTTGCTTTCGTTTGCTGGGTGAAAGAATATGGTTGCACAAAACCCTGAAGGAAATGCATATTGACAGGTCAGAACTCTACATGCATGTCAGCAATGCAGATAAATCACTGGTTTTAAGTGGAATCCTTCCTCCTCTGAAAATACAAAGATGAGATAATCGGCCTCAAAAACTGGCCCAGTAGTTGGTGTCATTCCAGGGGAATCCAGTATGAGACAGCCTGAGATGTGATGATCAACAGGTCTACTTTCGTTTCTAAGGACAGCTTGCAAGTCTAATTCTAAGGCTTCCACATACCGGCTAAAGCCTTTGCTGTCTCTGATAATGCCTTTTGTAGACAGAGTCTAGCAATGGACCTCACAACTTAACCAAAAATATGAACTAAACACATGATCATGTCAAGTTGGCTTTGCCAGGAATCTCAGTAACAAAATTCCCAACCTTAAGGCTCTCTCCATATGTGTGTAGTCACTGAAACATGATTTAAATGTCCAGAGAGCACCTGTTGTGCCTTCCATGCTTTTAGACAAGATGGCAACTGCAGTAGAGTGTCCGTATTTGTGAGAGACATCAGATTTATTCAGGTTTCCAGAAACCCACAAACAAAACATATTGAGATACATATCACATTAAACAAGCCACTTATTAGCTCATAGCCAGTTACAAGACCCCCCTCTGTGTCCAATGAATATTATTTTAATTTCCTAAATATTCTTGAAGAACTTCCCTTAAGCAAAAAAATCAATTATTGTGAGAGACTTTTACTTTCCATGAATAAACTGGGACACACACAAATAAATATATATATATATATTTACACACACACACACACACACACACACACACACACACACACATATATATATATATATATATATATATATATATATATATATATATATGGGTCTACTTTGAAACATCTAAAACCCGTAACATCTAATTTTATAACATTGAGACCAGAACATCTAAAACTTATAACATCAAATTTCTTAACATCTACAAATCACAAGAAAATAACATCCCCTCCACATATGACACCAAATTACCAAACATACTTTTTACTACGTCCTCCACCCCCACACCCCCCATAAATTAAATATACCAACTCCAAAATCGCACTACAGTTGGAAAAAGTTAATTTCCTAACCCCACTGTATCAAGCCCCCCTGCAGAAACGTAGTAAAAAATGTGTTTGGTAGTTTGGTGTCATTGTACGTCATTATATGTGGAGGGGATGTTATTTTCATGTGATTTGTACTGTTAGATGTTATGAAATTCAATGTTATGGGTTTTAGATGTTTCGGGTTTTAAATGTTCTGGTCTTAATGTTATGAAATTAGGTGTTATGGATTTTAGATGTTTTGAAGGGGACCTATATATATATATATATATATATATATATATATATATATATATATATATATATATATATATGTATGTATACATATCAAATGTAGGATACGCCCAAACATTATTAAAATTTAATAAATACAAACTCCATAGTCCAGATAATCAAAGAATATATTACAGGTCAAAATATCCTAGTCCTGATTCTTACAAATATAGCATCTGTAAGTGCCATTCCCATGATATCTCTCTCCCCATTTAACTCCAGTCGTACACTGGTAACCTTTACCTTTAAAATGTCAAAGGCAATGGATGCCAATGCCATGCAATTCAATAATTTCAAATATACATATTTTCTCCAATTCTATGATGAAGTCTCCAGATTTATGTAGAACTGTATCACTCATGACATTGATAAAGCAAGTAGCCATACAAAACAAAAAAATCCATGCTCACCAAGATAAATGTATAAATCAGAGAGTCACAACCATATCTAAATATAATGAGAAGTTTAAGAGCAAACCGTCCTGGCGTTCCACAAATACAACTATACAACAAAAGAAATAAAATCTTTTTTTCTACATCATATCAAATGTCACTCAGATCAAGGTTAACATTAAGGAATTGTCAATTAATTAAACAATATATATATATATCACTGGGATAACCAAGGCAACCCATGAATTTAGGATCTCCTCAGACGCTATGGATAATTACACATTCTTCTTTAGTTACATTGGAAAACTAAACAAACCATTCAAAATTGCTCATAACCTGCTCAAAATGGCACTGCCTAATTGGATCCAGTGATCACTGCCAACATACTACTAAACAAATTCAGTGCAAGCTTCACCCCAAAGATAACTATCCATTGGACAGTGCAGTGGTGCAGTGGTAGCGTTGTTACCTCACAGCAAGAGGTTCTCCGGTTTGATGCTGGGGTGCCTTCTGTGCAGAGTCTGCATGTCCTCCCTGCGTTCATGTGGGTTTCCTCCAGGTGCTCCGGTTTCCTCCCACATTCAAAGACATGCATCTGGAGCATTTCTCCCCAGGCCTCTGCTGAAAATTGGCATTGTTCCAAGTTGGACTTTCCCAGTTAACAAATCTTAAATAAAATAAATAAATAAAAATCCAAAGCCCACTTATCACAGAATATCCCAGAGCACCACATAAAATCATCACAAAGAAAAAAAAAACACAAACTGCAAATGCTTTTCAAGACTGAAAATACATCCTCCATGGAATCTGATAATATACCAGGCTAATTAATAAATGTCATTTAAAAGGCATAGAGTGAAGCTACTCCTTAAACTAGCCACTGACTTTGTCCCTGAGGTCTGGTGCAAAACAATTGTGATGCCACATCTCAAGAATGGTCTCACCAATGATGCTGGAAATTAATGGTCCAAAAGTTTGGCAGGTTTCATCTGCAAAGCTATGCAGCATATCATAACTGACTTGATTAACTATGCTATTAAAATCTTACCAGACTGAAGCATTTAATACCATTCCTAATGCTAGCATAATAAACAAGTTTAGCACACTTCAATTAAATCGAGTGAGTGTACAAACTAACTGAAGAGACAAATGTATGTAAGATAAAATGTGAGTCATGCAAGTAAAAATGAATTAAAAACTGAAAATGCAAAATAACGGCAATGGTGACAGAAATAGATGCATGCAGTGCACTAAAAGCTTGACTCAGATGAAACTGAAACCTTGTATACTAGCTGTTGTGATATGTAGAAGATGAAGAAATGGCCAGCATTTAATTAATTTTGTAGAAGCTGTGGTAGAAAGAATCATTTCAGCAAGGCATGTAATAAAACACTCTTTTAAAGAAAGATATCGATCGTTATTGCGGCAAAACATGAATATGAAATTTTGTTAGCAGTGTTAAAATGAAAAGAGCTGAGGCCGTGAAATTAAAAAGCAGAGGTCATGCAGAAAGATAATCAGTCAAAACTATATAAGAGAAACTCATAATTAATAAAATGTTTGGTTTAAACTAGACACAGGTGTTACGTGCAATGTTGTGTCAGTAAGCATTGTGACTGAAAAGAAATTGGTGCACATCTTATTGACTTAGAACCTGAAGAAGAAACATTGGTCAAAAGCTAATGATGTGTTAATATAAAAATAAAAAATAAAGATATTCTTTCAAATTGTAGAACAAGATTGGACTTCTGGCAAAGTCACAGATCTGTTCATAGGTTAGTACTAAGCTAACTGCCCTTGCGAGCCATTTTAAGCCTAGCCAATTATCCCTTGTGAGACTCAAACCCTGCATCTTGTGCTTCCAAGGCAAACACCTTAACCATTAGGCCACCCTCTAGAGTTAATAAGTGTTTTTGAGCCCTACACAACCCTGTGCTAAAGATTTGTTTGAAAGAGGTGATTGCAAGCTTTAATGTTGAGATGAAGGAAGACAGGCTGGAAGGAAATTGCAGTAAAACAAGTTGACAGTTGCCCGGTGCACCAGTGATGGCCCATTCTCGAGAAACACAGCAGACTGGAAGGATAAATACAAGAAAATGATAAGGAGATTGTCAAGGTTTCAGAGGTAGTCAGTGAGCCTTCTGGCATTCTGCAAAATTTGATTTTGGAGAATGAGACATTGAAGGTAAGGGTGAGTGCAGTAGAACCCAAGCTGGAGTTTCTGGATGCCAGACAGGTAGAAATGGAGGACAGAGCAAGGCACAAGAACATTAGATTGTGTGTTGTGACAGTTAAGAATGAGGGGTGAGATTTTAAAGTTTTTTAAAGGCACTGTTAACAAAATGAACTGGCTATCCAGAAGTGAAACTATTTATAGAACTGGTGCACAGAATGGCCTGGATCCCAGGCCATGTAACAGGAAAGACCCCTTTGCCCTACCATTGTCAGATTTGCCTCCTATGGAATAAAACAGAAAGTTTTATAGCAGCTATGGAAGCTGAATGCAATATGGAAATGTGGGATATACAGGTGTTTGTAGAGCAGGACAACTCTGTCGCCACAAGGAAGTACTGAGGTGCATTTATTCCCCTGCAGAAATTTTGTAAACATAATGACGTGAAGTTCAAATTATTATAAACTGTGATACTCTTTCCTGATGGACTGAAATCATTTCAGTCTTCTGAGGAAGCAATGGCAGCAGTGAAAAATTGGAGAAATCACAGTCAAATGCCTGTGGAGAATCTGGTAACACCAGTGGAAGGGGGAGACCAGCAAGCTGGTCCAAGCCAAAGTGCCACTTCAACTGGATATTTATTGCTGTTTAAGAAATATAAAATGCTCCAAGAAAAGGCTGACCTAATGAAGCAGAGACTTTGTAACACTATAAAGGACTCTGGGGTCAAATAAAGGTTATTCCTTATTCAGGTAAGGACTAATGTTGAATAATTATATTAATACCAACTGTGTTTGGCAAAAAGAGACTGGAATAAGAAGCAGAGTACAATAATTTGTTACCAAATATGAAGGGCTAACAAAGAAGCTAAGAAAGGAGTTGAAATAACAAAAGAACAAAGCATCTGAGTCACTCTACCAGCTTCTGGAAAGTAAGTCAGTAGATGGTACAACGAAACTATAACAAGTTGCAACACCAAGACAGAAAGATAAAGAAGATAGTCAGACATGCTTCATAAGGGAAATCAGCCACAACCTGCTGACCGGACCACTGGACATCAAAGACAGATGGATGGAGTTCTTCTGACAGTTTCTTGATCTGGGTACTCAGGTTGATAGTAATCTGAACTTTGACCACCATGTGTCCACAGTGGTGAGAAAGACCTCCTACGTGACACAACTCATAAGTAAGGGCATGGCATCCAGGTCAAAGGATGTTATAATTCCATTGTACTCAGCCCTCATCAGACCAATAATTGAGTACAATGCACCATTTTGCATGTACCTCACCAGACATCTGCAACAGCTGGAGCAACCCCAGAGGGTTCTCACCAAGAAGATAAAGAAGATAAAAAATAAGTCCTACACAGAAAGATTGAAAGCTATATTACTGTATTCTATCTCCTACTGACTACCAAGGGGTGATCTGTGTCTAGCCTACAGGGCATGCTCCGATCTGGCCCTGATGGAAATGTTACACATTCATAAATCAAACTCCAAGAGGGTCACTCGTTTCCTAATGTCTGGCATAAATAAATCATGTTGGAGAGATAAGTACATCTCTCAGAGACTACCCTTTCTCTGGTACAAGCATTCCATTCACATGAAACAAAGCCCCTCCCTAATCCTCTTCAAGCACAACCTAGATCAGTGGATGGGTAATGGTAAATTTACTCCTGGGGTAACGACCATGTCCCTAATGGACAGGGGCAGTCAGTATTAGATAACATAGCATAGACTCATATCTCTGTGAACTTGTTCACCTTGTGATGATAGGAGGTACTGCCAGCCATGCCAGTAGAAATAGGGCAGGGGGGTTGCAACATATGCCAGCACAGCTAGCTGGAATTTTGTAAATAATTATATGTCATTTGTACATCAAACTGATTTGTACAGATGCTTGTGCTGAAAATGTATTTGTGAGGTTTGCTTGTGTTAAAATGTATCAACAGTGTGCCCTGTTGGAAGGGAAAGAGATGTACAAGCATTATTGTAACTATTTAAATGTATGCATTGTAATGGCATATACCAGAAGTGAAGAGATTAATCTTAATCCATCTGACTTTGCAAACTATTCTTGAAAATTAAATTACTTTATGGGTTAACCCATAAAGATGTTATCCCACAGTTTTGAATGGAGCCAGAGATGCAATGTCTGTGCTACAGAATAGTTGGTAGCTCCTGTAGAAATATTGAAATGGTTTTATGACTTCAAGCAGCTGTACCACATCTGAGCAATGCTCTATCTGTGTATTGTAGCACATAGGTGCTAAACCCTAGTGTCAATTCTAGTGATGGGAGAATACTGAGGGAAACGGTCAGATAATCAGATGTATGTGATGTCATTCTGTAAAGAAATAATGTTTTAATATTAGAGGAGACTGAAGTCTCAGCAGCATTCTGTATTCTGTCTTGGATGTGACAACAAGGACCACTCACTCATTTTGTCTTGCTCTGTTCAGTAAGTAGGAACAGTAATTCTTTTAGTCAATCAGGAATAGATAGTGAGACTAGCTAAATACTGTTTTTCTATAACTGTGTGAACTTTTCCGTCCATGTTATTTTTAATATTCAGTGTGACTGAAACTCTGGCCATCCATCCATCCTCAACCCCTTTTCCCATTTTGCACATGGGGTCTGGGTGTCATTTCAGCAATGGCAATCATCTCGAGCCAAGGTTTACACCACCGGGTGGCTAGCCCTGCCACTGTAGTTCATTCGTACCACAAACTCGCCCACAATCGCTCACCTACAGCCAGTTTAGAGTGTCCACACACGTGCGACCTCAACCTGGTCTAGGACAGCAATAGAACTTGTTGGTGGGACAGACTTGTGTCCCAGAGAATCCCCCATCTGTGGAATAGACTCCCTCTCCACGTCAAGCAGAGTACCTCATTATCCCTTTTTAAGCACAACCTGGATAACTGGATGGGGAACAGAAAATACAACCCTGAGATTACACCTGTATCCCTGATGGACAGGGGTTTTGGGTGCTGACTTGTCTAAACATTGGCTAAGCTCTCAGGTATGCTTATAAGAGCCTCAGGGCCAATAGCCTAGTAACTTCCTATGATCCTATGAATCCACCTACTACAGATCTTTGGAATATGGGAGGAAACAGGAGCACCCGGAGGAAACCCACGTGACTACAGGGAGGACATGCAGACTCCACACAGAAGGCACCCCAGTTGAGAATCGAACTGAAGAACCTCTTGCTGTGAGGTGACAACGCTAACCACTGTACCACTGCAGCCACTGACTGAAACTCTGGTAAATAGATATTTATATTTTCATGTTCTTGTATTACTTATTATTAAATATATTTAAACTTTTCATTGTGGCTGGTCCTTTTAGAGAGCATTTAAGCTTTGACAGTATTTGCATATATTTATTTGGTGATAACTCTGGCCACTCCTGAATGCCTTGCTGTTGTATTAATATCAATTTCACTCAGTATAATTGGATAACCTTTTAAGAGCCTTATATTTACTGACTGGTGGCAGTGAATCTACCTTATACTATACTCTCTACGATTACCTTGACCCCTATTGGTACGTCTTAATTCAGTTTCCCTATATTACTCTAGCATGTCCAAAGGTCAGTCAATGGTTTCCTCTCCAGTCCAGCTGGTGAATCTGGGAATTTTGACGCAATGTTACAACTGTCTCATGTACACGGACAACCCTCTCCTCCTCCAAACAGGTTCAAATATATGTGAGAGATGCAACCATATAGCCAAACTGGAGGCTGAGCTCTCTCATCTCAAAACTGGTGAAACCAGTCAGGAGGAGAAGGTAACCTCACACAACACAATTCCAGTATCACATAGTCCCACCACATCAGCGAACCAAACACATAAATACACAAAAACATACTCAGAGGCTCTAAATAAAAATCTACCAAAGCAACAGAGACCTCCAAAGCAGACATCCAAGCAAACGCTACCCCAAAACAAAACACGCACAACACATAGCCCACAAAGTCAGTGTGCCAAGCAGCCACAGCCCTTAAGGCTGAATAACACACCTGATACTCTTGTAATAGGTGACTCTATTGTCAGACACACTGACGTCCCGCTCACCAGGCTGAACAAAGAGAAGGTCACAGTGAGCTGCCTGTCGGGTGCTAGGATCTGCCACATAACGCAAGCACTCAGGTCACTCCAAAGCAAATACAAATATGACTCAGTCATTGTACATGCTGGTGTGAATGACCTAAGACGTACCTCCCTGGACTACATGAAAAGAGACATAGAGGAGCTCTCTGATCATGTAGCCCAGGCCGGTATGACCCTGACCTTGAGCAGCATCTTACCCTCACCTAGAATGATGCCACAGTACAAAGACAAAATGATCGATTTTAACAATTGGCTAAAATTTTGGTGTCATTCAAAGGGGATCCAGTGTCTGTCAGCCTGGGATGACATGCTCGACAAGCCACGTTGCTTCACTAGGGACGGCTTGCACCTGTCACCACTGGGCTTTCGGATATTGGCAAAGGCTCTTGCCACCCCCATAGTGCCTTTTTTAGGCAAGGCTCAAAAGTCAAACTCACCTCCATAGTCAGCACAAGGAACAAGAAACTAAGGGTAATGCTGCTAAACGCCAGAAGTCTTAACCTCAAGATGCACGCACTCGAAGCTCTCCTCAGTATGGAGAACATCGATATCTGTGCAGTGACAGAAACCTGGTTCAAGGTTCCAGAGAGCACTCCAGCACTACCAGGTTATACCTCATATCATGCTTTTCGGCCCCAAAACCCGGACCGAACCACAAAAGGAGGGGGAGTTTCCATATTTATCAAGGATATCCACACCTCCAGGTTAGTGGCATTGCACGAAGAATCGGAGATCATCCATGTGCAACTAACAGTGGGCAAGACTGCTTTTCAGTTTATAGCATCCTACAGACCACCCTCTCAAAGTCAGGAATCCCACTCGGCTTTCCTGAAAACATTGGAGAACATGAAGATCTCTCCGAACACCATTATATTGGGCGACTTCAACTACCCAAACATAGACTGGGAGCACTACTCAAGCCCCAGCACCTTAGCCCAAAGGTTCCTGGAAATTATAAACTCAAATGCTATGGAACAACTAGTCACCACTCCCACAAGAGGGGATAACATACTAGACCTGATCATTACCAACATTGGTACTCTATGCTCCATACCAGAAGTATATCCCTCATTGGTAAGATCAGACCATAAATTAATTTCACTGGATATCCACATCCCGACCCCACCCCCAACCCAGAAAACCACAGTGAAAAACTTCTCAAAAGCGAACTTCCCACTTCTCAAAACTGAAGTGGAATCCTTCAAGGCCCCAGGGCCATTGGAAACTACGGCCCAAACTTCAGAATCCTATATAAACGCATTCTATGGACATCTCCAGGAAAGCATGGATCATGCTATCCTAAACAAAACCAAGACCCAATCATCCAAAGGCAGGCGTCCAGTCTGGTGGACCCCAGCCATAAATAAACTGTAAACAGAAGGAGGAAGCTACTACATGATAGAGCAAAATCCCTAATAGGGAAGGCAGCTCTGATCAGTACTAGCAAAAAATTACGATCCCTCATAAAATCCTCCAAGGCCAGCTTCGAGAGAAAAATTGCACAGGACACTAAAGACAATCATAAGGCTTTTTTCAGTTATGTTAGGAACCTGGGATGCAACTCCCAGACTTGTTCTGAGTTGATTCTAAACGACAAAAAAATACACTGAACCCACAGACATCGCCAATATCCTGGCAGACAGGTTCAGTGCAAACTTCTCCACCCCCCCCCCAAAAGAGCAAGTATCTATCCCAGCAGAGGGCTGCCTCCCAAACATCTCTGATGCTCAGGTGAAGGCTGCCCTCTCCAAAGCAAAAAACACTGCTTCCATGGGACCACATGGCGTCCCGGGTTGCGTCCTACATGAACTCCAAGAAGAACTAATCCCTCAAATAAAACAGCTATACAATCTTAGCCTCACTACAGGATATGTGCCCACAGAATGGCGTACAGCAACAGTGGTCCCACTCCACAAAGGTGGAGCCTCTACGGACCCTGGAAACTATCGCCCCATAAGCCTGACTAGCCTAGTCTGCAAGGCTGTGTAGAGGATCATCATGGAGCTCATAAACAAAGACATTGGGGACCTACAGACACTAGATCCTACCCAATTTGGCTTCGTCAAGAGCAGATCCTGCCTTTTGAACCTGGTTGACTTCTTTGAAACAGTCACCAAAGCCATAGATGAAGGGAAGGTAGTCCACACAGCCTATCTGGACCTAGCAAAGGCATTTGACACAATACCCCACTCGGGCATCATAGATAAGCTATCCAGCTTAAATATAAACCCCTATGTTACAAGATGGGTCGCAAACTGGCTGAAAGACAGAACCCACAGAGTGAGAGTTGCTGGAGCCATGTCAGACTCGAAACCGGTCATAAGTGGCATCCCACAAGGTTCTGTCTTGGGACCACTCTTGTTCGGTATATACTTTTCTGAGGTACAGGCCAATGTGGGAGGACTATGGCTCACCAAGTTCGCAGATGACTGCAAACTGGGCGCCATAATCGACTCTCCAGCTGACACAAACATCCTTCAAAAAGGTCTCACAGAGATGGATAACTGGTGCCAGAGCCATGGTCTAAAGCTAAATGCCAAAAAGTGTATAGTCATGCCCTTTGGCAAAAACAATGTGCCCACAAATTACCACATAGGCAGTAACCCATTAAGTACAGAGAAAGTAATTAGGGATCTGGGGACCCAAGTTGATAGCAATTTCTCCTTTGACAACTACATTGCCAAAGTGGTTAGAAAGACCTTCTACATAGCCCACCTCATCATGAAAGGATTCACATCTAGATCAAGAGAGGTAATCATGCCCCTTTATTCATCCCTCATCAGGCCCATCACAGAATACAATGCCCCTTTTGGTATGTACCTTACCCGACACCTGCAGCAATTAGAAAGACCCCAAAAGTACCTCACCAAGAGGATCAAGGGACTCAAGCAGATGCCATATGCTGCTCGGTTAAAAAAACTCCAGCTCTACTCAGTTGCATACCGCCTATTTGAGGCGATCTATGCCTGACATATAAAGCTATGTCCAATCCAGAATTAATGGACATGCTCCACCTCAGTAAATCTAAATCCCTTAGAGCCACATGCTCGAGGGACTTGAACCTCAGCACAGAAATAAATAGAACTTGCTGGAGGGACAGATTCATAACCCAGAGGCTCCCTTCGCTCTGGAATATAATTCCAATTCATGTTAGGCAGAGCACCTCACTGAATCTCTTCAAGAAGAATCTTGATGAGTGGATGGGGGATCGTAGGTTTGTCCCGGGGATTACTTCCGTGTCACTATTAGACAGAGGCACAGTAAACTAAACCTTAAAAAGGGCACAGTATACTCAAATCAAGGGGTGGCGTAAGCCAACAAAATTGGGCTAGGCTTGTAATTGTCCCAGGGCAGATAGCCTAGTATGAACCTATGAACCTATAGTCTGGGCAAAATTGGTAGAGCGGGTAATCTCTGCCAGCCTTTCCCAGGTGTGTGTGTGTGTGTGTGTGTGTGTGTGTGTGTGTGTGTGTGTGTGTGTGTGTGTGTGTGTGTGTGTGTGTGTGAAAACTAAATCTCAAAGAGTGTGTGTGTCAGCTACTAGGGCAGGGACATGAAGCACTGGTTTCACAGAGAGAGAGAGAGAGTGGTGGAGGTCTTGGCTTGGGCACTTGGCTGAGGACTTGATTCTAAAGCTGTGCCAGTGGGGAGTCTTACTGGGGACCTGGAGGGAGACAGATAGAGAAATCCAGTCCCTGGGCTGACTGTGTTCCCTGTTTGCTCTTAAGGATAATTGTGCTTGATGCAGAGAGGTCTGCATCTTTAAATACTAAGTGTATCCATTTGTATTCCAAGTGAACATCCCTCTCCAGTGTCAGTGGTGAGGATTCAGGCTCCTTGATTACTGGCTCAGAGTGGGGACGTCACACACCTAACTACTGAAAATTGGGAAACTCAGATGAAATATCATTAGGCTTGTAAGGGCCCTTAGGTTGCTGAACCTATGAACCTATGAAGAGTCCCCACAGAAGCTGTACTGCCCCAGACACAGCCTACAATGAGAGAAGAAGAGAAGCCTACCCTAGAAGTAAGAACAGCACTAAAGAAAATATTGTCAGGGAAAGCAGCAGGCTCAGATGAGGTCACAGCAGATATGATAAATATGCTGGGTGAGATAAGGGAGAAATGGCTCTTGAGGGTACTCATAGCAGTACAGAGAGAAAAGTGTATCCCAGATGACTGGAGAAAAAGCATACCAGTGCCAGTGTTTAAGAACAAAAGGGACATTCACAACTGTGGGCAGTACAGATGTAGAAAACTTCTGTCATATTGCATGAAAGTTCTGGACAGGTTGACTGATAAATGAATACTTGGAGTAGTAGAAAATAAGATGGAAGATGAGCAGTTTGGATTCAGATCAGGATGCAGCACAACTGACCCAATGTTTACAGTGAGACAGATTAGTGAGATGAAGCTTGAGATGAGGAAATAGTCCAACTGGGCATTCCTAGACTCAGATAGAGCATATGACAAGGTCCCAAGAAAGCTTATTTCAGCACTCCTGTGGTGGTTATGATGGCCCAATGACTCATCTATGAACAGTGTTCAGTCTCACACAGGGGTTCCCAATGGGAGTCGGTGTTCACCAGAGTTCAGGCCTGAACTCACTGCTGTTCATATTGGTGATGGACTACATTAGCAAGCAGGTTGGAGGGGGCAGATTACCAAAATTGCTGTATGCAGATGATGTGGCATTACAGACATACTCTGAGCAAGATCTTCAGCAAAGGATAGGAGAATGGAATGCAAAACTGAAGGCAGATGGAATGAGACTGAGTACAGATAAGACTGTTGTGATGGCAGCAAATGGTGGAGCTCAGGAGAAGCTGAGAAGTGAGACAGAAGGGAAAATAGTGGAACAGGTTAATAGCTTCAAGTATCTCATCAAAGAGAATGGAAGACTTAATGAGAAGATCAAAGATGAGTGCAGCCAGGTTTAGTATATGACAGAAGAATGCCAAAGAAGCTGAAAAGTAAGGTGTACAAAACAGTGGTGCAACCAGTACTACTGTATGGTACAGAAACCTGGGTAATAAAGGCGGAGCAGGTGAGGAAGCAAGAGGTAAGAGAGATGAAGTGCCTGAGGTGGGTGGTAGGGTGCACAATGTGGGACAGATGAAGAAACGAGGACATAAGAGCAGAAGACAAAGTAGCTTTCGTTGCAGAAAAGGTCACAGAGAACAGATTATGGTGGCTTGGGCACATGTGCAAAAACGCAGAAGACAATCTGGTAAAGAAGACTTGGGACAGACAGGAAGAAGGCAAGAGGAAACAAGGGCATCCAGCAAAAAGAGGTGGATGGATTATGTGAGAGAAGATGTGCAACAGTCATGAATGAGTGTTGAAGAAGGCAGGAGAGTGGCATTGAATAGAGAGATTTGGCGGCAGTTGACACGACATTCCGACCTAATGTAGAAAATGGGAAAAAGTGGGTTGACGATGATGATGATGGCAATGTTGAAGGGTGGTCAGTAAAGGCATGAGTATATAGACAATCAGTGATTGTTGCATTGTAAAGTATATTTACTTGCATGTCAATATTATATATGAGGCTAGGCACAGCATGAGGGGATTCTGAACAATACAATTAATTTTGATTTGGGAATGTTGGGGATATTGAAGGACATTTTTAGATATATGCAGATTGTGGGACAGCTGAGGGGGTTGTAGAAGTTGCAAATATGTGGGGTGCAGGGGGGCTGAGTGAAACTCAGTTTGTCTCTAAGCAGGATGCCGACTCGCATTTGTGGAGTAATGGAGGCAAACAATCAAATGACTGACAGGGCTTTGACCCCTTCTTGGAAGTGTAAATATTTGTATATAGTTAAACAAAGTGGGCCAGTCCTAGTAAGAGATTTTGAATGGGAGGTGTACAATACTTGTTCATGGGCAAAACAGGGAGGGGGAAGTTATATACAACAAAAAGAGAAAGAAAGAAAGAAATAATAGTGGTTGTTATCCATTTCTTGAAGCATTATGGAGCCTTGATTAGTGTGAAAGTAGGAAAGGACTTGAGTAGTGGAAATGATGGAGAAATTGAAATAAATAACTTGTTTAAATTGGAATGTAAATGGGCTAAGTAGCCCTGTGAAAATGGACTGTACCTTGCAAGTGGTTAAAAAAGAAGGAGCTCAGTTAGTGTTGCTGTAAGAAACCCATTTAGATCAACAGAAACATTATAAGTTAGAGATGATGGGTTGTAATGTGTTGGTTCAGTCATGTTATAAAGCTTATAAGGTGTTGCCACAGTCATGTTATAATGGTTATAAAGTGTTGGCTCAGTCATGTTGTAAAGGTGCTAGGAGAAGAAGGATAGTAATCTTAGTGGATAGAAGGTTGGCTCTGGAGGCAAAAGGGAGGTTTGAGAATCAAGAAGGATACCTGTCAGGGCAATTCCAAGATGACTGCACATTGAGTAACAGCTTAATTTCAGATGTCCCAGTGTGAAAACAAAAACTCAGAAGAGAGAGACAGTAAACCCATATTTTTAGGTAGATTTCAAAGACAATCTTATAAAGAGCCATTAAAAACAAAATACTTCTTTCTTTTAATGGCTTTTTTCAATGGCTAGAAGATAATGTATTCTGAAAGCATTCAAGTGTTTTCCCATTCTGGGAGAGCAATAAAGATAAGACAAAACCAGACAGCACTTAGTAGAAGCACAGGCTGTACCATGTGTCTTAGCATGGATAACGTTCCTTTTAGGTTAATCCAAGTCTGTGAGTGTGGCTGTCAGTTTGCCCCTAAGGCAAAACAGCTTGCCCAATACACTAATCATAGGTGACTCAATAGTGAGGCGCCCTGATGTCCCACTCACTAGGTTGAATAAGCAGAAGGTAACAGTCAGCTGTCTATCAGGTGCCAGAATCTGACACATAACACACTCATTCAGGTCACTGCACAACAAGTACAGGTATGACTCTGTCACTGTCCATGTGGATGTGAATGACCTGAGACACACCAATCTGGACTACATGAAAATGGACATGGAGGAGCTCTCAGATTATGTGGCCCAGGCAGGTATGACTCTAGCCCTGAGCCGCATCCTACCATCACCCAGAATGATACCACAGTACAAGAAGAAAATGATTGACTTTAATAATTGGCTAATTTTCTGGTTTCATTCTAAGGGGATCCAGTATCTGTCTGCTTGGGATGACATGATTGACAGATCTCGATGCTTTGCTAGAGATGGCCTGCATCTGTCACCCCTGGGTTTCCAGATACAGGCTAAGGCTCTTGCCACCCCTATAGTGCCTTTTTAGGGAATGTTCCAAAGACCAAATTACCACTGTAACAGCTATAAATAAATGCAGTCTGAGGGTTATGCTGCTCAATGCTAGAAGTTTAAGCCTCAAGATGCACTTGCTCAAAGCACTCCTCAAAATGGAGAACATTGACATTTGTGCTGTAACGGACACCTGGTTTAAAGCAGCAGAAAGCACCCCTGTGCTGCCAAGCTATAACTCATTCCACACCTTTCAGTCCCAGAAGATGGACTGAAGCCCCCAAAGCAGTGCTGTGTCCATATTCATAAAAGATATGCACACCTCCAGACTAGTAGCCCAGCATAATGCATCTGAGATACTTCAGGTGCAACTAACATTGGGTAAGACAGTGATTCAGGTCGTAGCCTGCTATAGGTCCCCAACCATGTCCCAAGACTCTCACTCCATGTTCCTAAGCACCCTGGAAAGTATTAGGGTCCAACCCAACACTCTCATACTAGATGACTTCAACTACCCCTCCATCAACTGGGAAAACTACTCATGCACCAATACACTGGCCTAACACTTCCTAGGATCCATAAATTCCAATGCTCTGGACCAGCTCATTCTTGCCCCCACTAGAGGAAGAGGAACCAACATCCTTGACTTGGTTATTACTAACATAGGCAACTGTTGCGCTACACCAATAGTCAATTCCTCCCCCCTGGTTAGAGCCAACCACAAACTAATCACCATGGAAATCCATATCTCACCCACACCCCTGCAAAGGTAACCACCATGAAAAACTTCTCCAAAGCTGACTTTGGGTTCTTAAAAAACAGAGCTGGCTAACTTCATGGCACCAATGTCAATGGAAAATAGATGCATGACTGCTGAATCATACACCAATGCACTGTATAAACATGTACATAAATGCATGGAACCAACAGAACCAAGACGCTCTCCTCCAAAAAAAAGAAGCCAATCTGGTGGTTCCCTGCCATTAATAAACTCTACAACAGAAGGAAGAAACTGTTGCAAGAAAAGGTGAAGTCCTAAGACTGGAAAAAATCCCTTATTAGCCTCAACAAAAAGTTGAGATCCCTCATCAAAACCTCTAAAGCCAGCTATGAAGGCAGAATTGCAGCAGACACTAAAAACAACCACAAAGCCTTCTATAGTTATCTCAAAAATCTCCACAACAACACCCAGGTTTGCTCTGAGTTACTACACAATGGTACCTCCTATACTGAGCCAACAGATATTGCCAACATACTGGCAGACAGACTCATTGCCAACTTTACCTCTCTCTCTCCAAAAAACCAATCACAATACCGGAGGAATACCAGGCACCCAGCATTACTGCAACACAGGCTAAAGCTGCATTGTCCAAGACAAAGAATATAGCTTCCATGGGACCCGTCAGTATCCCTGGATGTGTTCTACATAAACTACAAAGTGAATTGGCACCAAATCTATGTGCCCTGTTTAATCACAGCCTCACCTCAGGCTTTGTCCCTGCTGAATGGCACACTGCTACAGTCATCCCTCTCCATAAAAGGGGAGCAACTACAGATCCTAGGAATTATCGCCCATTAGCCAAATGAGTCTGATATGTAAGGCTATGGAGCGCATCATCATGGACCTTATTAACAAGGATATAGGAAATCTACAAACTCTAGATCCCACGCAATTTGGTTTTGTGAAAGGTAGATCATGCCTGCTCAACCTGGTTGACTTTTTTGAGTCAGTCACCAGAGCTGTGGATGAGGGCAAGGCAGTTCATACAGCCTACCTCGATCTGGTCAAGACATTTGATACCATTCCCCACTCAGTAATTATTGATAAACTCACCAAACTAGGCATCAACCCCTATATTACTAGGTGGTTTGAAAATTGGCTCACAGAACCCACAGTGTGAAAGTAGCAGACTCCAAGTCAGAACGCTGACCAGTCATGAGTGGAGTCCCACAGGGATCAGTCTTGGGTCCTCTCCTGTTTGGCATTTAATTCTCAGAAGACCAAGTAAATACAGAGGGACTCTGGCTGACCAAGTTCATAGATGACTGCAAGCTGGGTGTCATTATTAACTCCCCAAGTGATGTAGACATCCTACAGAATGGCCTCACTGAGACCAATGACTGGTGTCAAAACCATGGCCTTAAGCTTAATGCCAAAAAATGTGCCATCATCGCCTTTGGGAAAAACTCAGTTCCCACTAATTACCACAGTGATGGGAGCCCACTGAACAATGAAAACATTATAAGAGATCTGGGGACACATGTTGACAGCAACCTCTCCTTTGACCACTACATTTCCACTGTGGTCAAAAAGTCCTTCTATGTGGCACATCTCATTACCAAGGGAATTGCACCCAGGAAGAAAGAAGTCATCATCTCTCTCTACTCTTCCCTCATTAGGCCAATCATCGAGTATAATGCACCATTTGGCATGTACCTCACTAGACACATGCAACAGCTGGAAAGGCCATAAAAGTACCTAATGAAGAGGATCCTAGGTTTTAAACACATGTCGTACATGGACAGACTCAAAAAACTCCAGCTATTCTCTGTCTCATATCGTCTACTAAGAGGCGATCTCTGCTTGACTTACAAAGCCATGTCTGACCCAGCTCTGTTAGAAATACTACATCTAAAGAAATCCCAATCCCTCCACACCACATGCTCCAGAGACCTCAACCTCATTACCACAATCAAAAGAACATGCTGGAGGGGCAGATACATAACCATACCTCCCAACCGTACCGAATTGTCTGTTTTTTGCCGAGTTTTGGGGTCCAAATAATGGGGTGCCACAATTCCCGAGTGGCACCCCTTAATTTTCGATTTCCCGGTTCTTTATTTTATTTCCTGGCTGATGCGTGCGCAATGATGTCAGCTCCATGAAACAGAAACAACCTGTCGGAAGGCTGAATTGAGCTGGAGCTCAACATGCAATGTATTTCCGGCTGCGCAGCTCTTTCCAAATCTTTAGCGGGAATCGAGGTGTGATTTTAGTGTGGATCTATGCGTCTGCCATTATGAGAAGGAAAGAAGTGTGTGCGCACCTACTGGAGGCATGGACGAAGCTGCATGCAGAGTGCAGAGGTAGGAACTAAGAGCTGGGCTATAAATAATGTAATTTTTCTACTTGATGTCTGTGGTGCCCTAACTTGTTTAGTCAGAATTTCAGACTGATCAGTTTATTAAGGCAGGTAGCATTCCCAGCATGTGACAAGAAAGCTTCTGGTAAATGCAGAGTCTTTTGTACTGAAGTTGTTGACCTCTCTTGCCAGTTATTATGCGCACTTTGATTTAACTATTGACCTACCAAAGATGAGGGACAGCTGAGGAGAAATATAGGCAAGCAGTTAAGCAGGTAAAACAAATTATCAGTGTGTTAAACATGATCTGAGTTCTCTAGCAAATGTTTGCCTCTGCCTGGGCACTGTCCCTGTAATCTAAGTTGAGTTCCTCGACTGAAGCAGATCCTTTTCATTTTGTTGGCTGCTTCATTGGTAGATACTTTTCTGCATTGCCTTTTGTTGTGACAAGTCTAAGAGATGCCGTCATTGGCCACAAAGATCAGACTATGGTGATTGTTGCAATGCAATACTTATTAGGAACAGCAACAACATTTTGTAATGCAAACTAAGGATTACACTGAAGGAATAATATGAGAAAGCAGACTGTTATTAGCCACCACCCTACATCCTACCAGACATGACAAACTGCATGGAATTCTGCCCAACTGATTAAAACTGTCTAAAACTCCTCATCAGGCTAGCACATGGTTTTGTATGATAGTATTCCTCACAACAGTAGCAACTGCACACCCTTAGTTTCTCCTGAATGTTCTTCCCTTCTGCCACACTCATTTCTTTGAAAAAAAGTCAATATTGTGTGACCCATCTGCTGTAATGCGTTTCCAGAGATACTAGACTTTTGCTGTTGAATGTTTTACTATATTTGTCTGTGTGCTGTGTTCTCCCATCTTCTGGATTATATTGATTATAATTTCCTAGGCTGCATTTGTAAAGAAGTTGTAGCCAAACATACTTTTTTAATATTTATTTATCTTGTAATTAGACAAATTAACTGAACCAAAACCCCCTAAATAAAGATTTTCATACGTACACAGATGTAGATGGCTATACAGTTCCAAGCCATAGCTTCAGATGTGGAAGAAGTTATGTAACCTCAAGTAGTTACTGTTTTAGCCATATTGCATCAAACTCAATTTTCCAGTGTCTTTAGAATGATTATGATCTAAGTTGGCTTTTGTCATTAAATTTTCAGAAGTATTCTAAATATTTGCTGTAAATAATAATACTGTAAGCTTTTGGGATGTTGTTAATGCTATTACCTTTATATGGTAAAACTCTTTGATTTGCTTTGCATTGCTACGTTTGACTAGCTGCAATAAGTTCTAATCTGTGTTTTGTATGTAATATAAATTCAAAACAGTATTAGCCTGCTGATTCATTTATTATGCTTTTAGTGGGTGTATTTCATGGTCGTTTTACTAGAATGCATTTCATGCTGCCGTTTTCATTCTGTTTGCTGCCGATTAATTTATTATGCTTTTAGTGGGTGTATTTCATGGTTGTTTTACTAGAATGCATTTCATGCTGCCGTTTTCATTCTGTTTGCTGCCGATTTATTTATTATGCTTTTAGTGGGTGTATTTCATGGTTGTTTTACTAGAATGCATTTCATGCTGCCGTTTTCATTCTGTTTGCTGCCAATTCATTTATTATGCTTTTAGTGGGTGTATTTCATGGTTGTTTTATTAGAATGCATTTCATGCTGCCGTTTTCATTCTGTTGGCTGCCAATTCATTTATTATGCTTTTAGTGAGTATATTTCATGGTTGTTTTACTAGAATGCATTTCATGCTGCCGTTTTCATTCTGTTTGCTGCCAATTCATTTATTATGCTTTTAGTGGGTGTATTTCATGGTTGTTTTACTAGAATGCATTTCATGCTGCCGTTTTCATTCTGTGAATATACCTGGTGGTTAGAGGAGATACTCAGGCTTAAACCTTGTATCTTGGGTATAGGTAATAAGAGCCTAAAGTCCCTACCCACCACCACTTCTGAAAACTTTACAGATTTATGCCTCATATTTTTGTTGTCTTCCTCATAAAACCTGTGGTGGATTTTTGTGGCAAGTCAGTGAAAGATTGAATTCACTAAATAATGACAGGCATTTGAATTTCAGTCTTCATTTTCTTCAAAAAATACATGTAACACAAAACCTTTTATTCTAGCAATTTCCTAAGTTTATAACATTACTATTTGAAATTTGTCCCTATTTTTGGGTCTGTATTCCCCATTATTGGCTTTGTCCAGGTTTTTTGTGCTAAGAGGTTAAGAGCTATGGTGAGAACTGAATTCATTAAATGATAGCCATTTAAGTTTCAGTCTTCTACTGTTCAGGAAACTGCTGATTTAGCATAGTGGTATGTTGCTCTGATTGTAGTGCACAGGGTCCTGGGACCTGGGTTCAAGACTTGGCAGTGAAACACGTGCTGGTAACACAACGTTTTATTCTAGCAACTTTCCAAAATTATACAAGCAATGTTTAAAATGTGTCCCTGGTTTTTCGGCTTTTGTTCCCCCCAGTGCAGTGGGACTCTGGTGCCATCTTTTGGTTGTCTATTCTTCAGTTTGTGTTTGAAACTTGGCATCCCACAATCCCACAATTCCATATGAGTGGGCGGGGTTACATAATTATGTATGCAAATTGTATGTTAACCAGCGTACAGATTTGTACCTATTTTTCATGGGCCTTGTCCAGATTTTTGATGTTTCCAGGTTGAGAGGTATGTACATAACCCAGAGACTGCCCTTGCTCTGGAATAGACTTCCCATACATGTCAGGCATAGCACCTCACTGGCCCTCTTCAAGAGAAATCTTCAAGAGAAGATGGGAAATAGAAAGTTCAACCTGGGGATCACTCCAGTGGCTCTACTTAATAGAGGCACTGGAACTAACTTTGGGCGGCACGATGCCAGGGCACTTCTATGGGCTAGGCTTGTAAAGGCTCCAGGGGCAATAGCCTAGTACACACCTATGAACCTATCAGGAGGGCAAAACTTCAGTATTTGAAGATTTACATAATTCTGTGTGTTAGCATTAAATTAATAGGTTTTAAAGGAGTATTGGGGGTATATGTTTTTTGTTTGAGGGCTTTCAATAAAACAAAAAGTTTTGTAAGATGTGATATAGGCTGAAATGGATATGGCAAGAAACAACTCTATAAAAGATCAACCTGCCAAACAATTGTGTGTGCATGTAACACAAAAGCTGGAACTAGATACTTAACAAAAACTCTGTTACAAATAAAAGGTGAGAATAATATCTTTTTAACATTTACGCTTTCTATATTATCTTTAAATGTATATGGCCTCACAGATATACACAAAAAAATAAAGAGTAGTGAACTATATTAAAGAATGTAGAGTTGAAATAGCTGTGCTACAGGAGACATATTTGGAAAGAAATGAACATGTGAATTTGATAAAGAAAAGTTTTCAGGGAATACCCAGGGAAAAAGGAAAAGAGGATACTTATATTAATTGCAAGAGAAGCTGCAACAGTGATAGAAGAGGATAAAAAGGATAATAATGGTAGATTTTTAGTACTAAGGGGCTATTGGTAAGGGAGGAGGATTACACTGACATGTATTTATATTCCACTGAAAACTGCTGTAATGGCGCTTAAGAAAATGCTGGGAGAAATTATCAATTTTCAGTAGGGAATACTCGGAGTAGAAAAAATTCCAGAATTTGATTTGCAACAGTGAAGATGTATCTGGGGGAGCCCAAAAAGGAAAATATAACAAATGAGGGTAGGTTTCTGAAGAAATTTATGAAAATATTTGGCATGGAAGATGTGAATTCAGTAATAGGGGTTCAGAGTGAATTTGCATATTATTCACCAAGATACAAAAACTGGGCTAGGCATTTTTACTTTGTTCTTTGGAGTTGTTTAGCAGTTTTTGGCTGAATTTGAAGGCATTTGGGCAGCATTATGGGAGAAAGTGAACTTACACAGGACTGTTTATTGAACTTAACCACCCATTCAGTGTTAGACAAATCCCTTGTGTCTAACGAATCTTTCATGGACAACATTATTTCTGCTATCCGTGAAGGCTTTTCTCATTGTCAAGGTAACCAAGGAGAAGGAGTTCAGCTACAGAGCAGTATTGCGAGTAGCGTGCTGACTTCAGTACAACAATCCCTCAGTCAGTTGACTGGGGGAAACAAAGATGGAGGTGTTTCTTCAGTCAGTGGATCCAGTGATAGTGTTTCTTATCCTAATGGTGCTGGTGGGATTTCAGCTAGCACAACTTCACATAAAGATGTGGTTTCTCATGTTTTTAGTGAGTTTGAAAACCCCTTCAAATTGGACAGTCATGTAATACAAGTGCCACTATTAAAAGTAGCTGCTCAGATGAGTTTGCATTTGCAAAAATGACATATTTTCTTTAGAAAAACTTTTCTTAAAAATTATTTCTTTGCACTCAAAACTGGCTTATTTAGAATAATGTGTAAGAGTCTGCTGTGTACCTCGTGGCTTAAGATTATTTAAATTTCCTAACTGTGATCAACAAGGGGACACTTTGTACCAGCAATTAACTGAACTTTTTAATGGTATTGGTGTTGCCCTGATGAAAATGCTGGCCGCCCATTATAAGTGTAATATTACTAACTTAAAAACTGACATGGAAACGCTGGACATGAACGTTAGGGGGTCCAAATGTTTCCAGAGCTTTTCTACTTTATATGAAGGTATTTCCATCAAAGTAGATAGGCAGAGGGTGACCATTATTAACAGGAAACAAAGAAAATTGAAGAGGGACTTGGCTGCCTATAAAGACAAGACTGCCTATCCTTTACCTAAACATTTATCAGTACAAACTGTGAAACCAACTTGTGCATTTGATAGTGCTAATGGTCTAACAGAGGCAGTTGCTTCTACTTCTGTTTCTAGTCAGTGTAATGCTGGCAACATGAATATTTTTAACAATTCTCCCAATGTTGGTGCTGCTGTGTCCACAATGAATGGACCTTTTTTAGTGGAGAAATCAGGGGTGCAGAGAACCCTGAGGTGGTCGAAAGAAGTTCAGGCCACACAGAAGAAAGAACAAGGGAAGAAAGGGAACAACAGGAACAGAAACAACAAAAAGAAAACTTAAATTTTTGTATAGACATTTTAAATGTGTCTGATATTAACTTAACAGATGACACCTATAAGGTGTTACAATGTGGTTTCACATTTATTCCTTCCAACAAAGTGAATGTAGTAAATTTGTTTGTGGATTTTAAGTTACACTTAAAGTTGAATTTGAAGTTCATTTTGATGGTTTGTCTACTTCTGTTTTATACACAGAGCAATGTAAATGTAGAAGTACTTATAATCCTGCCTTATGCTCTTCCTTACAAGTTTTTGGTACACTGAACAGCATTTCAGGGTCATTAGTAGATGGTTCCACAGTACTGATAATCTTACTCAGGGACAGAGGAAAGCATTAATTTCAAGAATCTGAGAGTAATGAAGGCAGATAGGGATGGGGCCCTAGTCATTATGCATACTGTGTACTATGAAAATGTTATGCTGCAACTTTTGAGTGACCATAGAAACTACAAACAGGTCAATATAAATGAAGTTTTATTGTGTTTCAAGCATATTGACACTTTATTATTTGATTTATTTTGTCATGGTAATATTGGACACTCAGTATACATGTTCTTACAGGTTGAACAGCCGAAGTTAGCAGTTCTCTTTGGTATTCCTAAAGTCCACAAATACAGAAGTGCCCCCCCCCCCCTTTAGACCCATAGTGTCAGCAGCATACTCTAATACTGAACCAATTTCTATTTGGTTAGATACAATTTTGAGCCCTACTGTTCAAAGTTCAAGGTTTTATGTAAAAGATTCATGGCATCTGTTAGAGTTGTTACGTGAATTTAATTTGGAAAATTTTGATATGTCAACTATATTTTTTGTAAAACTTGATGTCACTTCCCTTTATACAAGTATAGATCAAGAAGTTGGAATTGATTTATTTAGGGAATATTTGACTGGTTATACTGACTTTGACAATGTTAAGATCAACACTTTCTGGGCTTTGATGGAAATTATTTTGGAACATAACCTTTTTAAGTTTGGAACTAGTATTTTTCAGCAAATCTCTGGTGTGGCCATGGGTTCTAGAATGGCTCCCTCTTCTGCTAATCTAGTTATGGCTATGTGGGAGATGAAATTTCTTGTGACACATCCTTTGGCTAAGAACATTTTATTTTACAGGCGTTACATTGATGATTTGTTTGTTTTTTTTTTCTTGTGGCAAGGGAGCCTTAACAGTTTCCAGTTATTCTTGCAAGACCTGAATTGTTCCACCAGTTTTTTGAACTTTACCCTGGGAGGGTTTGGGAAAACAATAGATTTCCTGGATATTCATTTGGAACTACTTGATGACAGTTTTAGTTTCAGTAGTAGTATCCACAGGAAATCTACCTTTGTTAATCAGTACCTCCACGGGGATAATCTTTACCCCCAACGTATGAAAAGAGCAGTTGTCAAGGGACAACTTATAAGGTTGAGCCGTTTGACTAGTGAAGATGCTGTCTTTGATGGTGAGGTTAACAAACTGACTGGATTTTTTGTAGCCAGAGGATATGATTTGTTTTGGTTACGTAACATTGTTGCTGAAGTTATAACTCTCAGAGACAGTTTAGCTAGCCCCATTTTGAGAGGCAATTTCAGTGTAGCAAGTAGGGTGAATCAAAACAACAAGGTATTTTAGCTTGCCTTCCCATTGTCCATTTCAGATGGAATGGACATTATTAGGCATATTATTAAGGAAAATTGGAAGGTGTTGCTTGGACATTCTGAATTGATGAAAGTCCTGGGTAATGAACCTTTGTTCACTTATAAAAAGGTATGTAACATAAGAAGTATCTTTGAATGTACTTCTAAGATATCACACAATGGGGTCAAAGACCCTGTAGGGACATTTGCTTGTTGTCATTGCAAGCAATGTAGATACATAGCAAATTCAGGTTCTGTTGAGTTGAAACATTTCAAGAAAGTTATTTGGACAAAGGATAGGTTTACACGTGATTCTGTGGGCATCGTTAATCTCACAGTATGTAATTTTTGTACCAGTTTTTATGTTGGCAAGACCATTAGGTCACTAAGTAGAAGGATTTATGAACATGTGTTGGCAGTGAGAAACAAAGACAGGAATAATGCACTGGCACGACACATTTTATTATGTAGCAATTTTAAGAAATTTACATTCTTTGTTTTAGACAAAGTAGTTTTTAGACTCTTTTGGTGGGTAATTTTAAAGCCTTATTAGAATGTAGGGAAACTAAATGGCAGATAGCTTTAAGAGCAGACTACCCTCCAGGACTAAATCAAACTATTAACATCAAGTGTTTTCTTCATTTACAAAGGCTTTGATGTAGTTTGCCAAGCTGTTCACAAAATGGGCTTTATTTGATGAAACACTGTGTAATAGTGTGTTATTGTTGACTATTATATACATACATTTTCATGTTTTTATACATATGCAATGCTAAAAAAGTTTGTAGTGTATTTTTAAATTTTCATGACATCACAGTGGCTATTTAAATAATTTATTTGAAGCATTTTCTCATTGGATGATTTTTTTGCACATGACAAGTATTTCAAGGGTGGTTTCAAGTTTTTGTATTTATTCTGATGAAGTTCGTGGTGTTTTATTAAACGAGTGAAAGCTTATAAGTTTTGTGGTCCAATTCCTTCCTGGTCTATGGTTTGCTGCTTTTTCATTTTTACTAGGCTAAACAGAACTTACATTTCAAAGGAACATGTGCATTTAATTGAAAATTTTGATACATATCCAATAACTATTTCAGATCATGTGGCAATAAGAACTAAAAATAAACCACAGGGTAATGAAATAAAAATGAGACACTGGTACCTTCCCACTTATCTGTTAAAAAGAGAGGAATTTAAGGAATGGGTAGTGGAAATTATTTGGGAGTTATTAGAGAAGATATAAATTTCTTCTGAAAATATAGTTAAGGAGTGGTATAAAATTAAAGTGTGGTTTAAAAATAGGGTGGAAATAAAAGAAAAAGATATATGGTAAGAAGTAACAAGAATTATTTAGGGGGACTGACAAATGTTAAAGTATTGCAGAATAGGGGGAATCCCACTGAACAAGAAGAGGAGCAATTGTAGAATGCTAAGCAGAAAATAAAGGATTACCTTGATAACATGCTTGAGTTTAGAAAGACTGATATTAAGCAACTGTTTTTTGATAATAACGCCAAAGCACAAAAACTTTTAGCGCAATGACTCAGGCAACAGAAAGTAGAAAGGGTTGTTGCCAAGCTTAGGGAGTCTGTTACAAGGAAGATAACAAGAGATCCTGTAGAGGTACTAGAAATATTTTGGAAATATTATGAAAGTCTGTATAAAGCAGAGAAATATGGAAATCAGGAAAATGTACAAAGGAAAATATTTACAGAAGAATTAAATATACCAAGGTTAGAGGCAGATGAGGCTCGATTACTAACAGTTAGCCTAGGAGGATATGAGATACAAATGGTGATATACAATCAATCCATGGGAAAGTTCCCAGGAATAGATGGTATTCCTATGGCAGTTTGGTAGCTAGGAGAGAAATAAACTGATAAAGAGTTGGAAGGTTTTGTTTAGCAGTATTTTAAGAGGAGGAGAAGTACCAACATGCTAGAAAAAAAGTGGTGGTGGCTGTAACACCTAAAGAGGGTAAAGACCCATCAGATCCAGCTTAATACAGGCCCATTTCAATCCTAAACCATGATGATAAAGTGTTTATACCTATAAGGTCTAAAAGAATGGCAAAGGTGATGACAAAATTGATAGATATGGATCAATGTGGTTTTGTGGAGGGGAAGCAAACATTTGAAAACATTAACAGAACACCGATGATCCAGAGGGAAACTGATTGTAAGAAAATACCACTGTTGTTGGTGGGTCTTGATGCAGAAAAAGCATTTGACAGAGTAAGCTGGGAGTTTATGAGCATGGCAATGGAAGCATTTGCATTCTCTGATAAAATTATAAGGTTGATTAGGAAGATATATGAGGGATCGGAGGTGAAAATTAAAGTGGGTGGGTTCCTCTCTGATAATTTCTGTTTCAGTAGAGAAACTAGGCAGGGGGTGTCCTCTTTTCCCTTTGTTATTTGCACTATATTTAGAACCATTGGCAAAGAAAATAAGAGACTCAGAAATATGAGGATAATACTGGTATGGTAGTCAAGAAAAGCTGGCCCTATTTGCAGATGATATTATTTTATACCCAATAAAACCAGCAAAGGATATTTCAGTGTTGTGGAACATTTTGAGGCAGTTTCATATCTTTTAGAGATACAAAATTAATGAAGCTAAAACAAAGGCAATAGTGGTAAATTATGTACCCTCACACAAATTGGTTTGGCAATATTCATATTAATGGGGACATGATAAAATGAAGTACTTAGGAGTATGGACTAAAAAGGATTCTGGTGTGGCAGCTTAGGATATGTGGGAAGAGACTAAATAAAAGATAATACAAAAACTGAGAAATTGGAAGCTCTGTTATATGGCTATTTATAGCAAGATACAAGCAGTTAAAATGTTTTTAGTCCCTTTAGTTTTATACACAGGTCAGGCATATTTTTATCAGCCAGAAGAGACATTGAGGACTCCAATTAATAATGAGCTAAAGGATTTTATCTCAGAGGGGAAGACCGCAAGAGTCAAGTGGGATAAGCTGATTCTTCCAATTGAACAAGGTGGTTTGAGATTACTTGATTTGAAGGGGTATTTCAGAGCTACACAGTTAAGTCTCATACACATAGCACAAAGTGGAACAGATGATTGTGAAACAGGTGGAAAGCTAAAGAAACAAGGAGAGACTGGGATTCTGGATGCAGATCCTTAAGGAGAATAACAATAACCATACAAAATATTATATTCATAATGTAGCAGAAAGTATCCCAAGAACTAAGCCAACATGGAAATAGAGAAAAGAGATTCTGCCAGTAAGGATGACTGCAACTGAGGCTGGAAATTATTGGAAAAAAATGGCAAAAGAACCAAGGTACTGAAAGCAAATAATTAGAGAGGGAAAGTAATAGAATGGGAACAGGCCAAGAATTATTTGGACTGCAGGCTAGAGATTGCCTTCCCTATCAAGGACTGATATCAGAGTACAGGCAAAGAGAAAGAAATAGGGGGATACTAAGTGAAAGACCAGTACTGGTTGAGATTTTAGTAGAATCTAGAGCAGAAGCTGCTGTTAACAAAATTAATAATTAGTAGAGCATAGAAATATTGCATTATAACTATAAGAACGATGTTAGAAAGAATTGGGAAGAGAGATTGGACAAGCAATTCACAAAGAAACAGTGGGGGATGTATGTATGTCTCCCAAATATGCAGCAAAGCTTAGAAAAAATGGATATTTGTTTGGAAGTGTTTACATGGGTATTTTTAAATGCCAAGTAGACTCCAAAGAATTTTTCCTCAGGTAGTTAGCAAGTGTTGTAGGTGTGATGGGGAAAAAAGAGATAACTGGGAACATATTTTCTAGGAATGTAATGAGATGGCAGACTTTAAAGATTCCCTGCAGACATCTCTGTCAGAGATACTGGGTCAGCAAATTGGTGTAACTAAGGAAATTATTTTTTTTGAGCTATGATACCAAAGCGGAATTCCCTAGACATAGTAAGGCCTTGCTGATTCTAATTATGGTGGCTGCCAAAAAGTAATTACTAGAAAATGGAAATCAAAGTCTAAACCAACTCTACTAGAAATAGTGAAGATATATTAATAGATATAAAACAACTGGAATTGGGATCTTTAGAAAAGGGTAGGAGAAAATGATATAGAAAAAAATGGTAATTGTAGGAGCAATACATGCAGAAGAGGAATGAGGTTTAAAAGAAGGTAAGATTTGAATGAGCTATGTAATGTATGACTGGCAATAACTGATGCATAATGTTTGCAACTAAAATTATGTCAGTATGGTTTGTTTTCCATTATATAAATGTAGGATTGCCTGTGTCATACATGATAATTTAATAAAGATGTTTCTTGTTTAAAAAAACAAAAGAAGGATACCACTCAGGATGCAGAGGAAAACATGGCAATCAACTAGTAACAGTAGCAACAATTTACAAATAACCAATGCTATGGTGAGGCAAATAACAAAAGATACCTAATTAGCTGATGAGCTTCCAACAAGGTTTCTTAATGGTAACATAAGACTAGAAAATGGCACTGGGCAAGGGAGAGAAGAGGGGAAAGGTCATAGCAGGCAGGTAACCCAGTAGGATAAAGAAAGTTGAAGACATGGTGAGGGTATTAGGGCTGTAGGATATGTGGAAATTAAACTAGTACCAGGGGCAATGGGGGTGCATATTACAGTCCTTAATGGCATAAATTATGCAAAATTGAATAAGTCTACATCCTGAGGGAAGACTGGATACTTTTGTGAAATAATGGCAGGATCTATATTGCACTGTGACCATGCATATCTACTTGTTAAGTGGCAATGTAAGCAAATGGGTCTAACTAAAAAACTTTGGTGTTTCCCAACTTCCATTTTGGAGAAGGAATGTACAAAGGATTAGATCAGATAAAATCACTTTAGCTAGCAGATCTAGGAGATTCCCTCTCTCTCACTCACTCTCTCTCTGATGCCCTCCCTGTGAGAGGAATAAAGCCACCTTGCTGAAGTTTCAAATAGTTTATTCAGTTAAGTAGATAGATGGACAAGTGTTCTTGTTCTCCCACAGGCAAGGCATCATAGATAGCCACTCCTAGATCTGCTAGTTAAAGTTATTTTATCTGCACTAATCCTTTGTATTGTGTTTCTCATTAGTTCTGTCACCCTCTGGGTCACATGTGGGATACCAGACCTGACGCAAAATTTCTGGATTACTTCTGTTTTATGTTGGAGAAGGAGGATTTTAAATACTGGGTTATTATAACAATGGAGGGAAAGTTAAGCATCTTAGAAGCCAAATCAATTCAGAACTGGGGTAAATTGAAGGGGGATTTAAGGAATGCAATTAAGCAAGTGTCAAGGAAATGGAAAGAAGGCACTAAACAGATAAGAAAGACAAAGAGGAAGAAGACAGTTTAAGGGACCAGAGAAACAGAATGCAAAGGATGAGAGGATTTGAGTGCAAACAGCCACAGTATTAGAACTGTATCAGGCATCTGCCCCAAAAGTAGTGACATCATTAGCAAATAGGCTGAGGCAACAGCAGGTTGATTGGGCCATTTTTTGAATTGTGGAATGAGAAAACTGGTACATATGTAGTAGAGCAGAAAGATATTATAAGAGCATGTCAAGTTTATTATGAGGAGTTATATTCATCAGAGGGATATAGAGTGGAAGCCTCCAAGGAGGCTAGTGAGGCTCTGAAGGCAGTGCATTAAACAAAACTGGATGAACAAAGCAGGGGTAGGTTATTAGGAAGAATTAAAATAGAAGAGATCAGAGGAGCGATTGAGGGGCTGAAAAGTAACAAAACTCCTGGGGAAGACAGTATTCCTGTGGAAACTTGGAAGGATAGCCTTAGATATGTTAAATAAGATGCTGCAGACTGGAGTAATGCCTGAAACATGGAAGAAGGGCATAATTGCGGTTATACTGAAAGAAGATAAAAATGTTTCTAGACCATACCAAAGGGTAAAAATGTCATGTAGAAAAAACATTCAGAAAAACTGCAAGAAAAAAACAGCCATGGTGGAGTTTTCACTCTATGATACCTTAAACCTCCTTAATGGAGACCCATATAATATATGCAAATGACTCCTTAAGGACATTAAGCATTTCAGCTACATGATTTCTGAATGCCCATGACTTTTTAAATCTTTATGAATACATTCAGGCCAATAAAGCCAAACCCCACTAGCTGTGAAATGCATGTTTTGGCCTTTTAATTGACCCTATGCTATGTTTTGAAAATATAGCCAAACAATCCACTTATGCTGTGCTGATGAGGTCAATAAAAAGGGCAAAGATGCAGCAAAGCAGAAGAGGGAACTTTTGGTTTTGTTATTAGATGTGGAGAAGACTTTTAACAATGTGAGCTAGGAATTTTTGTATAGGGTCTTAAAAGAGATTGCCTTCCCTTTCAAATTTATACACCTGGCAAAGGGAGTCTACTGGGGAGCAGTGACTCAGGTGAAAATTCTGGGAAAGTTATCTAACTGTATAAAAGTTATTGAGAGGGCTGAGACAGGGATGCTTGCTTTCTCCTCTGTTATTTGCCCTGTACAACGCATTACTAGCATAAATGACAAAGTCGAGTAGTATAAAAGGGTATCAATGAGATGGGATAGATATGAAGACAGCACTTAGGCTGACGATGTTATTATCACATTACAGGACCCACAGGATCAAATACAAGCACAAATGATCAAATACAAAAACTGTTTGCAATAGCACAGAAATTTGGGAGAGAATGTTGGGCTGTACGTTTAACAAATCCAAGACAAAAGCACTAGGGATAAATATGGATGTGCATAGACAATGGGTGGAGGAGGCAGAAAGTATGTCAATGGAATCAGTTAAGTACTTAGGAGTCTGGTTATGCCCTCGTTTGGAAGTATCAATGGATAAAACCTACAATTAGATAATGGGAAAGACTGGGAGTAAAAATTGAAGGATTTAGAGATAGAGTTAGATCAGAGAGTGCTGGTCTTACAGTGGCATGTGGTACCACATATCCTGTATGCAGTACAGATATTCTGGACTCTTCCATATTAATGGTGGCTAAAAGAGTTAAAAAACAGGATCATTGATTTTTTGTGGGATGGCACCAAGCCTAGAGTGGCCCATGAAAAGGTGAGGCTGCTTAAGAATAGTGGAGGCCTGGTGGTTCCTAAGGTTGAATTATATTTAGAGGCCATTCAGTTAGTGCCTTTGGAAAGGTGCCACCAAAACTCATATGAAGCAAGATGGAAAAATATGTTAACAGAGAGAGGGGACTGGCTGGGACAAAAAGACCACAAAAAGGTGATGGGGAGAGGGATGCACAGAAGATGAGACACTCTCTGTTGGATGGTGTGAGTAAGAATATAAGTTGAATATTTAGGGCAGCAAAATTAAGAAAGTGGAAACAAGCATTGTTACCAATAGGTGCTAGAATAGATAACTCCATACACGCAACCCCCGGTCAGGAATGGAGAAGGTTGATCATTGAAATAAAGCACTGGAAGCACATGTATTTGGAAGGGCAGTTACTATCCTTGCAGAAGATTAATTCATGGTATGACATGCCTGACTAATTTTATTTGGCAATATCAAGCTTTGAGAACAGAAAATGGGAATATACTGTTAGTGAAGGATGGAAAATGGGGTTGTCCAGGTGTGGCAAAATGGCTGAGAGATGTAAAGAGTATGGAACAGGTGGAAAGCGGGGGAGTGTCCCAGCTATATACATTGCAATAACAAGAAAGTGAGGAGATGTTGCAGAATGCTAGAAATGATTGGGTAAGGTTGTTGGAATGTGAAATAGACAAAGATGATTGAGTTTGATGCTGTGAATTAATATGGAAGTTAGTTAGAAGATTCTACATCTTTGCATGGAAATGTCTACAGAAGTACTTTTAAATGCTGGAGAGAGTTTGAATAGAATGTTCCTGGCAGTGAGAGACAAATGTTGGGTGATTCATTAGTTCATAGGTTCATAGGTAGGTACTAGGCTATAGGCCCAAGGGCCTAAGTAAGCCTAGCCAACAAGGTTCCCTGGCTTATGCCACCCAAGAAAGTTAATTTCCTTTGCCCCTGTTGAGCAGAGCCACAGAAGTGATCCCCGGGGTGTATTTCCTATTTGCCATCCACTCATCAAGATTTTTCTTGAAGAGTGCTAATGAGGAACTTTGCTTGGTATAGATGGGTAGCTTGTTCCAGAGTAGAGGAAGTCTCTGGGACAGGAATCTATCCCTCCAGCATGTCCTGTTTATTGTGGTGACAAGGTTTAGGTCCCTAGAGCATGTAGCTTGGAGGGATTGGGGATTTCTTTAGGTGTAGCATGTCCAACAGCTCTGGGTTTAACATAGCTTTATATGTTAGGCAGAGATCTCCTCGGAGTAGGCGATATGCTACAGAGTAAAACTGGAGTTTTTTGAGACGCCCAGTGTAGGGCATCTGTTTGAGGCCAGTAATCCTCTTTCTGAGGTACTTCTATGGCCTTTCCAGCTGCTGCAAATGTCTTGTGAGGTACATTCCAAAAGGGGCATTGTACTCTATAATAGATCTAATGAGTGCCGAGTAGAGGGGAACAATGACCTCTCTTTTTTCCTGGATGAGAACCCTTTTGTGATGAGGTGTGCCGCATAGAAGGATTTCCTGACTACTGCGGCAATGTGATTATTAAAGGAGAAACTACTGTCCACCTTGGTCCCAAGGTCTTTTATCACACATTCGGCATTAAGTAGACTGCTGTTTATGTGGTAGTTCATGGGTACAGAGTTTTTACCAAAGGGGATGACAATGCACTTTTTGGCATTGAGCTTGAGACCATGCCTCTGACACCAGGCATCTGTCTCAGCGAGGCCCTTCTGTAGGATGTCCACATCATTTGGGGACTCAACAAATGCTCCTAGTTTGCAGTTATCTGTGAACTTCATTAGCCTGTACTTCAGAGACATAGATACCAAATAGTAGAGGTCCCAGGACTGAACATTGTGACACTCCACTTGTCACTGGTTGAAAGTCAGATTTGGAGTCTGCAACTTTTACAGTGTGGGTTCTGTCAGTGAGCCAGTTGGCAACCCATCTTGTGACGTAGGGATTTATACCTAGTTTAGTGAGTTTAGCTATAATTCCAGAATGGGTGATGGTGTCGAAAGTCTTTGCAAGGTCAAGATAGGCTGTGTGAACCACCTTACCCTCGTCTACGGCTGTGGAGACTGCCTCAAAGAAGTTGATCAGGTTCAGAAGGCATGATCTGCCTTTCACAAACCTGAACTGGGTGGGGTCCAGAGTTTGGAGGTTACCAATGTCTTTGTTTATGAGTTCCATGATGATACGTTCCATGGCCTTGCAGACCAGGCTTGTCAGACGAATAGGGCGATAGTTTCCAGGATAAGTGTTGGGAGTGGGATAACTGTTGCTGTGCACCATTCAGTGGGCACAAAGCCTGATGTGAGAATATGATTGAACATGGTGCTTAGGTGGGGAGCCAGTTCGTTCTGAATTTCATGTAAAATGCAGCCTGGGATGTTGTCTGGTCCCATGGATGCTGTGTTTTTGGTTTTAGAGAGTGCAGCTTTTACCTGCATAGATGTGATTACAGGAACTCTGCATTCTTCCTGTATAGATATGGGCCCTTTAGAGGGTGTGATGGGGGTAAAGTTAGCACTGAACCTATCTGCCAGGATGTTGGCAATATCAGTTGGTTCTGTAATTTTTGTGCCATTGTGCTGTAACTCAGAGCAGATCTGGGTATTGCCATTGAGATTCTTGACATAGCTATAGAATGCTTTGTGGTTGCCCTTAGAATCAGTGGTGATTTTGTTTTCATTAGCTACATATGTTCGGGGAGGTACAGCTAGAATAGTTTAAGAAGGATGTGGAAACACTCTATAGGAATGTAGGAAACACAGGGTTATAATTGACAAAATAGATGTTCTTGATGGGAAAAGTCATGGGGAAGCAAAGTCAGGATCAGTGCAGGAAATGGTGTGGATAATACTGCTACTCACAAAAAAAATCAATCACAAAAAATAGAAATGTGTGCTGAGTCCAACAATAGGAGAAGTAGGAAAGGTAGCTACCAGGTTGGAAGAGTCAGAAATAAGACAAAGTATGGAGCTCTTCGACAATTGTATATACGAGTCCTACAAGGGTGGAGTGAGACATAGGGGAAATTAGTGTTAATTACACCTACAAAAGAGGAAAGTGGAAGAAAAGTATGGTCAGCTTATAATTTTTGATATTTGTAAGGTGTGGCTTTTTGAGACAATTTAGGGCGATTCTACGGGGGGAAGGGATATTGGTCCCGGTTATAAAGGTTCTTATGCAGACATACTGTAAATAAGCAAAGGTTATGTTACTTTTAGAGAAGACGGAAGATACTTTAATTGTTGTGTCTTAAATTAGATGGATGATACTGATAGTTAATACTTCAAGTCATAATTAGATGGAGCCCAAGTGTAATACCATTCTTGGGTCATAACTGTCTTTGTGTGGAATAAATGGGGTTTATATCAGTCCATCAAAATGGCTGAATATCGAATACCGGATGTTCGAACTTTAAAGTTCGAACACTGGTAATCGCGAAGCCGCGGCACACCAAATTCTTTCCCAGGGAAAGAATTTGGTGGGCCACTTCTGTGGCTCCATGAGTATCAGGACTGTGGTGGGAAGTTACGGGTGGAGTTCAGGTAAGTGTGTGATTTGGGTTAGGGCACGGGTTAGGTGAGTTAGGGTTAGGGTGTGGGTGAGGTGGGTGTGCGATAGTGAAAGACTTTAGGGTTAGGGCGGGATAGGTGAGTTAGGGTTAGGGCACGGTTCAGGTGAGTGTGCGATAGTGACGGACCTTAGGGTTAGGGTTTGGGTTAAGGTAAGTGGATAGGTAGTAGTGTATGTACAGTTTAGTGTAGGCTTAGATGTAGGATTTTGAGTGTATGTGTGTGGATTGATGTTGTTTTGGTGTGTTTGTGTTGCGTGTGTGTTTCTTGGAACAGCAATATTTTTCCCTGGGAAAAAAAATCGCCTTTTTAAGACTTTGATGTTTTTGCAGTTCGTGGTTTGAAGTTCGAACATATGGTGTTCGAACTTCAGACGTTTCGATGAACTGATATAGACCCGAATAAATGTATTAGTAGACAAAAAAAAAAACTCGGGTGACTGATTGGTAATTATAAGGTACATCATCTACACAAAATGCACCAAACTTCCTTGTAAATAGTTAAATAATTAATTGATAAAGATGGAATGTATCAGAAAATTGTAGAACTAGATCAAGATGGCACATTTCATGAATTGTCAATAGTTGATGTTCGCCTTATGATAAATCGGGTATGGTAACATGTATTCACTGTGTGCAAGCATAGTGAGTACATGAATAGTTACAAAGTTGTGCAGCCCCCCTGAATACTGTACAAAACCATAGCAAAATATCTTGCATGACCATTCTGATTTCATAATAAGCCTGGGTAGATTTCCAGGAGAATATCTTGTTTTTTCTAAATAAATCCAGATGTTATGCCAGTAATGAATGCTCCAAGGAAAACCCCAGTATTTCTCAAAGACAGAGGTGAGCAAGAAGTGAACTGAATGAAAAACTTAGGTTTCATTAAAAATCAAAGACAACAAATGGAATAATAATATGGTTGCTGTTGTGAAGCATGACAAGGTCTGTGTTTGTAATGATATGAAGTATCTGAATGAAGTGAGCAGTACCAGTGCTTTCACCTGATGAAATGGTATAAACTATGTAAAATACTTCAACTATGTAAAATACTTCATTCATTTCTGAATTAAATTCTTTATTAAATGCAACCCAGGTATTCTAGCAGATGCAGATAGATGAGGAAATGTCCAAAGTGTGTATATCTATTCATCCTTTAGCAAACAGTCACCAAAGCCATGAACGAGGGGAAGACGGTGCACACCACCTACTTTCACATTATTCTCCACTCCGGCATAATAGATAAACCCTCCCAGCTAGGCATCAACCCATATGATACCACATGGGTGTCTAACAGGCTCACTGATAGAACCCACTCAGTCAAAACAGGGAAAGCCACCTCTACAGTAGACTCATAATGAGTGGTGTACCCCAAGGATCAATCGTAGGTCTTCTACTGTTTGGAATATACTTTTCTGAGGTACAAGCCAAAATCAATGGTCTGTGGCTGACCAAGTTTGCAGATGACTGCAAGCTTGCACTGTCTTAAATTATCCTAGTGATGTGAACATCCTCCAAGAGGGCCTTACCTAAACTAATGAATGGTGCCAGAAGCACGGCCTTAAACTGAATGCCACTCTGTGGCATATCATCTACTCAGAGGCAATCTCTGCTTAACATACAAGGCCATGTCAAACCCTGAGCTGTTGGACATACTCCACTTAAAGAAATCCCAATCCCTCAGAGCCACACTCTCCAGGGATCTAAACCTTGTCATCACAATGCACAAAACATGCTGGAGGAATAGGTTCCTGACTCAGAGACTCCCCATACTCTGGAATAGACTGCCCATACATGTCAAGCAGAGTGCCTCCTTGGCCCACTTCAAAAGGAATGAATGGATGGGAGATAGGAAATTCACCCCGGGGATCATGTCAGTCGCCCTGCTAGACAGGGTTCCAAAGAAGTAAATATTGTGGGAAGAAATATCCAGGGAATTGTTATGGCTAGGCTTGTATAGGCCCTAGAGCCAATAGCCTATTACCAACCTATGAACCTATAAATGCATCATTATCCTTGTGACACTGCCAGCCCAGCTATCTGGAATTTTGTGGATAGTCGTGTGTCATTTGTGAATGTTAATATGATTCATATGCTTGTCTTACAAATGTAAGAGAACTATATGTTATGCATATATTAAACTATTTGTCCAGAAGTGTGCTTTGAACTGTATGTTATGTACTGAGCTTCAAGAATGTAACCACAGTGTACCCTACTGGAAAAGAACAGAAATGCATATAAACTATATACCTGTGCAAATGTATGTTTTAATAGTAGAAACTGGAACATACAGAGTTAACTTGCTAACCTTCAAGAAAATAAATTGAAAAGTAAAGTGTTTTACGATTGCGTTATCTCTCAGTAAGCAAATGCAATCTCTAGAGCTAGAGGTTTTCCTATTGTCTTGAAACAGAAATAATTAATAGGTTTTAAATGTAAACGTCTTTAATTGTTTTACAACTTCCAATTCTGAGCAAACATCTGAGAGATATGTATTTTTTACACAGAAATGTTAAATTTTGTTAAGTTTCTGTTAGCCTGGGAACCGAAGGCAGGTGGCAAAGAGTGATGTCATCCAGGCTAACCCAGCAGTCATATATGGTATTAATTTAAGAACTCTCAGAGAAGGAGACTGGGCATTTCGTACTTTGTCTTTGACCTGGAAACATTCATCATCAACACTACATCTGCATTTAGGGAGTAGTATCTTTTAGATATAGATAGGAATGTAGTAAAGATTAGTTTAAATGTTTTCTGCATTTATTTGAGACTGTCCTGTAATGTTGTTTTCCTGTGATTCTGAACTATGTAGTTACTGTGTTTATTGAATATTGTCTTGTTCTTTTATTTTTTTATTATTAAATATATTTAAACTTATCTTTGTGGCTGACATTTGTGAGACATATTTAAGCTCTTAGGGTACTTGCATATGTATTTGGTGACACTGTACAGGCCACTCCTAAATAGCATTATATTTGGTCACACTTACCATTTGGATAATAGTTAACATTACCCAGTGGGATTGGGCACCCTTTGTAAGGGCCTTAGAGTAGTTGATAAGTAGTGGCTGGTGGCAGTGATAACTTCCTGATAGTCTGGGCAGAAGGGGGCATAGCTAGTAAACCTGTGCCAGCCTTTCCCAGGAGTGTCTGTGTGTTCATAAATAAATCAAATCTCAAAGTGTGTGTGTGTGTGTGTGTGTGTCAGCTACTTGAGCAGGGACATGAAGCACTGGTTGGACAGAGAGGGTGCTGGAGGTTTTGCCTTGACCACTCGGCTGAGATCTTAACCCTATAGCTGTGCCAGTGTGGAGTCTTACTGGGAATCTGGAGATAGAGGAAGAAACCAGCCCTAGACTGACTGTGATCTCTGTGTGCTCTTAAAGGGAAATTGTACTTTACTGTGTATGTACTTGTCATCCTCCCATTGTGTACATCCCTCACTGTTGCCAGTGGTGAGGATAGAGACTTCATGATTACTGGGCCATTGCAGTGGCATCACATATTAATTGGCTGGCAGTGGTGGGATATCCACATCACATATTAATTGGTTGACATTGGTGAGTTAGCCACATCACATATTAATTGGCTTGTAGTGGTGTGGATATTGAATTTCTGTGTACAGTGGTCACTGAAGGTGTTTGTACTCTCAATCAGCCACACAGTGAACATTCAGAGTTCATATCACAATTGTTTTATTTTTTTTTTTGTTAGCTTAGTTAGTCAGGGAGAGCAGGCAAGCATGACAAGGAGCCAGTTGGCTGAGATGTGCCAGGCTAAAGGACTGGTGCATGCCAATCTGACTAAAGCAGACATGATTGCAGCTTTAGTCACAGCTGCATCACAGAATAGCAACCTGGAGGACATACAGACTGGCCATGGAGCTATGCAACTCTCAGATAATGGACAACTCAACCTTTCCACAGAGGACTTAAAAATCCATCTGGCTTTAAACAGACCTGAATTGTAGGCCAAATGTTTGGAAATAGAAGCAGCAGAGTGACTGAGACATCTGGAGACTGAGGAAAATGAAAAACTGTGACATCTGCAGGCTGAGGAGAACAAGAGGCAAAGGCAACATGAAAAGTAGATACTGACTCTTTGCTAGAGTCATGGAGATAATGGCGAGGGGAGTAACCGAACCCCAGAAGCAACAAACATCAGTAAAGGTCTTCCACAATTTCTAGATAAGGATAATTTTGATAGTTTCATTCATATGTTTGAGAGAGTATGTAAACAGTATAATGTTGACCAAGGGCTCTGGGTACGGTTCCTGACCCCCTTACTCCATAGTAAAGCTGTAACTGTAATTTCTAAACTGTCTGACACTGATTGTCTAAATTATAATGTTGTAAAAAACTGTTTTCTAGAATATTTTAAGTTAACACCTGAAGCTTATAAGAAAAAGTTTTGTGAGCATAGACACAAGGCAGATGAAAGTATGTGTGAATATGTTGCTGAACTAAGCACTTATTTTCATAGGTGTGTGAGTGAATGTCAGATCACCACTTCTGAAGGGCTGGCAGACCTTCTGGTGAGGGAACAAGCCCTTGGCACTTTGCCTGTGGACATGAGAATCTGGTTAGCTGATAGACAATGCACTACTGCAGATGAGTTTGGGAAGAAGGGAGATGTATACCTAGCAACCAGGGCTTCACTGCACAGGAAAGGGATACCCAGTGCTGCTCATGGGTCTAAGGGAACCATGCTGGGCAGCCCAGAATGCCCCAACAGAGTCTGCCAGTAGCAGGGGAAGCCACTAGTCCAGGTACACATCCAGGACCAAGGGTTAAATGTTTTAAATGCATCTAGTGGGGTCATGTATCATATAGATGTCCATGGAGGCAAGGTGGGGAACAAATGGTGGGAGAGCCAGTAAGTGGGAATGACAATATGCCAACAGTAGGTTGTCTCGAGACAACAAGGGTACCACACTACCACAAGAGGCTATATCCTATCTTAGTGAATGGGAAAGAGGCCATAGCTAAGAGAAACTCAGCCTCAGACCTAACCATTGTGAAGTATACAATGGTTACAGAGGAGCACTAATTGCTTGGGTAGTCTACTCCAGTCAGAGCTGTAGGAGGGACCCCATTCCAAATGCCTTTGTCTAGGGTTCACCTTGACTGAGAGGGTGGTGTGTTTGAGGATATCCTGCAGCTGTCCTGATAGGGAATGATTTTGATAATGCCATACCCTGTGTGTATGCAGTTACATACAGTCAGGCTTGGAGACAAGCATGTGGGTCTGGTCGCCTGGGGGAGACCCAGACAGACTGCACACTTGCAGCCAGGACTGGCGAGGTGGTTACTTCAGGATGGAGCTACCCAGTAGCAGTGAGACTGAAGGTGAGTCACAGCTGCTTGTGAGTAGTAATGTTCCCTTGGACAGAGTGACTGCAAAGGCAGAGGTGAGTAATAGTACCCAGGCTGACAGTGAGGCACCACTGTCAGAGGATACCAGGCTTTCTGTGGAAGGGAAGCTGGGAAGGGTTACAAAGTGAGCGTTGAGACAGGCTCAGCTGTCAGACCCAACATTACAAGACCTGAGAGAGGTAGCTATTGAGGCACCTGATTCTCAAGGGAAGGAGGAATCTGTATACTGAGACAAAGGGATACTGTATAGAGAGTGGACCCCTGAGGGAAGGCTAAAGGGTGAGTGAATACAGCAGTTGGTAGTGCCAGAGCCTACCATCTGGCACTTCTAGCCAAAGCCCATGATATTCCTTTTGCAGGTCATATAGGCATAAAACATACAAAGAGATGTATTATGCAGAACTTCTATTGGCCTGGGATTTCCAGGGATGTAACAGGGTACTGCAGTACCTGTGAGCAGTGTCAAAAGGTAGGCAAGGCAGGAGACAAGGTGAGAGCTCCTTTGATGCCTTTGCCTGTGATTGAGGAGCCATTTCAGAGGGTGGCTATGGATATTGTGGGCCTCTGAGAACCTCAAGTTCTACAGGAAAAAAGTACATCCTAGTGGGAATAGATTATGCTACCAGATACCCTGAGGCGGTGGCTCTGTCCTCCATTGAGTCTGAAAAGGTGGCAACTGCTTTGTTAGAAATTTTCAGCAGGGTAGGTTTTCCAAAAGAAATACTGACTAACAGAGGTGCCAATTTCATGTCAGACCTGATGACTTGTCTGTGGAAGCACTGTAGGGTGAAACACCTAAAGACCCCCCCCTGCCATCCAAAGACTAATGGTCTTGTTCAGAGGTTAAACTCTACACTCAAGATGATGCTACAGGCATTTGCAGACCAGTTTAAGAGGGACTGGGACAAATATCTGTCCCATCTGTTGTTTGCTTACAGAGAGGTGCCCCAGGAATCCACAGGTTTTTCACCCTTTGAACTGCTGTGTGGGCATAGTTTGAGGGGACCTCTAGATTTGATTCTAGATGAGTGGGAGGGTGAGTGGGAATCCCACAAGGAGTCTGTTGTGGCATATGTCCTAAACCTCAGGACAAGGCTCGGGGAACTCATGGGCTTGCCCCAGGAGAACCTGTCAGAAACCCAACAGCAGAAAAAGGTCTGGTATGACAGGGATGCTCGAACTAGAGAATATGCTCTAGGGCAGCAGTTAATGGTTCTCATTCCTGTCAGACAGAACAAGCTGCAGACAGCTTGGGAGAAAACCGACAAGGTGTTAAGGAAGGTCAGTGATGTTAACTACATGGTAGAACTGCTAGGTAGGAGGTAGGGACATAAATTTTACCATTTTAACATGCTGAATTCTTTCCATGAAAGGGACACCCTTGTGCTGCGTATTTACAGTGGATAGCAGGAGGGGTCGGAGGGGGATCTGGTGAGTGTTCTCCTCAGTGAGGCCCAGACTGACACCTCAGTGGAAGGGGTAGTAATGTCCCAGCAGCTATCCCCTACCCAGATTTGAGAAATCTGAGCAGTGTTACAGGAGTTTGGGGACATGTTCACTGGGAAACCAGGGTGCACCCACTTGGTGCAGCACCATGTGGATACAGAACCCTGAAGGCCTATTAAGCAGGCACCTTATAGGATGCCTGAGAGACTCAGAGTCTGAGGGAGCAGATACAGGAAATGTTTTATTTATTTATTTTATTTATTTTACATGTATTAACCAGGTTAGTCCAGCTGAGCATTAGCTCGTTTTCAGTGGAGACCCAAGGAGAAAAGCTCCACAATCAGTATTAACATTTTACATGAAGTCAGCAAGAAAATTGCATTGGCAGCTAAAACAATTAGAGAAATAACATTTTACAATAACATTTTACAGAAAACAGTTGGGTACAAATGTTAGAGATCAAACTGCAAAAAGCATTTACAACAAATCATACAGAGTACAATGTCAGAATTATTACAACAAAAACTTAGGTACAATGTCAATGTAGGGAAAACAGTGTTCATTATTTCGAAGTAGTTGTATACAGTACAGGTACAGATGGAGTAGTAAGGTAATGTAGAGGTTAAGCAACGAGACAGAGAGGTAGATGGATATTAAGACAGACAGTGGAAGAGAAAGGAGGGATGAGAGACAAGCTAGGGTTAGGTAGTTTCAGGGAGGATGACTACAATGGCAGGACCATTTATTTATTAGATATTCCCGAGTGGCTAGTTTGAAATGTTTTGTTTGGTTAAGGGACCTAATTTCTAGGAGTAGTTGGTTCCAAGTTGTCAAAGGGTTATAGTTATAAAGTAAACACCCTGATTTGGTTATGGGTTTATAGATCTGTAGGAAGTCTTGGTCTGAGCTACGTAATGTCCTGGTTGGGGAATATTTAGTTATAATTAATTGAAGGCTGGGGCAGAAATATGGTAGATAGAGGATGGAGTGGATAATTAACAGTTACTGTAGTAGCAGCAAATGAGGGAATTCAAGCCACTGCAACTGTTTATGAGATAGGCAATGGTGTGATTTGTAGGTTTGGTTTGCAGCAAATCTGGCAACTTTATTATACATAGTTTCAAGTCTGGTTATGAGTGTGGTGTTAAGATTTGTGTATAACTGAGAGCTATAAAGGAGGGTGAGAAGAAGAAATGCATGGGAGAGAGTTATTCTGGCTGAGTTGGTTAAATGTCTTTTGTTTCGGTAAAGGAGTCCGAGTTTCTGGTGAGTCTTTTTGATAGAGGTGATGATTTGGAGATCAAATTTAAGCTCATCATCTACTATGACTCCTAGCAGTTTAGTGCTAGGGTCAGAGGTAATGATAGTGGTATTGCTAGACAGGATGGAAAATGTTGTTTTGAGATTGATGAGGTTTTTTGGGAGGAAGAGTAGAAGCTTAGTTTTCTTAGGGTTAAGAATTAATTTGTTGTCACAAAGCCATGTCTCCATGGTGTTGAATGATGTTTGGGTAGTAGAGTGGAGGTCAGATGGATTGTCAGCAATGGTGATGACTGTAGAATCAGCATATTGTACAAGTGTAGAGTTGGGACAAGAAGTGTAAAGTAGGTTGGTGAAAATATTGAAGAGCAGTGGCCCCAATATGGATCCTTGGGGGATACTCATTGGGATGCTTGGGGGGAGAAAGAGCAGAGTGCCATTTAACAGCTTGTTGGCGGTTAGAGAGATAGCTGGAAAACCAGGATATGGTGGGAGGAGAGAATATTAGGTGAGAGAGTTTGTCTAGGAGGAGGGGATGGGAGATAGTGTCAAAGGCTTTGGATAGGTCGGGGAACTGACATGAGATTAGTTTATTATTGTCGGACCAGTGATATAGTATTAATGAAGGATACTAGTGCAGTTGTAGTGCTGTGTTTGGGATGAAATCCATGTTGTGTGTGTTTATTAGAAGGTTCTGTTGGAGAAGGTATTGCATTATCTGCTTGTGAATGCATTTCTCAAGAATCTTGGAGAGGGGAGACAGTATAGCAATTGGTCTGAAGTTTGATATATCAGAACAATTACCTCCTTTATGTATGGGTAATGTGTAGAAAGTTTTCCATATTGATAGAACATATGATTCAGAGATAGATCGGTTGATCAGGATGGATACTGGATAGGCTAGGGGTTCAGCAACCATATGTAGGAAGTAAGATGGTAGGTTATCAGCTGAGGGGGAGCAGGGTTTGAGTTTAGAGAGTAGAGATTTATTTATTTTATTTATTTATTTATTTTACATTTGCTGACTGGGATAGTCCAACTGGATGCATGTCCATTTTCAGCGGAGGCCTGGGGAGAAAAGCTCCAAGGGTAAGCAGATACAGCATTACATAATACCAGCATTACATATTACAAACAGACTATTTGCAGAGATTACATAAGTAAGCAAGTTAAACAAGTTCCACAGGTTAGAGTTATTGATGGCACGTATGATTCAGAGATAGATCAGTTAATCAGGATGGATACTGGATTGGCTAAATATATTAAATATTTAATATATTTAGTTGAAACAGATATAAGAGAGAAAGAGTCAGAAGGAGAAGGAAGGGAAGATGAGAAAGTTGTTTTTTTAGTATTTTTACTAGTGGGGAGGTCATTAATTATGGTAGTTATTGAATTAATAAAATGATTGTTAAATTCAGTGGCAGTTTCTTCAAAAGTTTTATTTGAGCATGGGTTGGGAGGGGAAGGGTTTCCTGGATGCAGTATATGATTGATTGAGTTCCAAAATTTTTAGGGCCAGATTTTAGGGTAGTGGGAGGGTTTTCATAGAAGTTGATCCTGTCTTTGTTGATATTTTTTTCATTTGATTTCTAAGTTCTTTGTAAGTCTGTAGGAGAGAAGGGGTCTTTGTTTTGGTCCATAATTTCCATATCTTGTCATGTCTTTTCATCAAAGCTGTAGTATGTTTGGTCAGCCAAGGAGCGATGTTTGATTTGATTCTGATAGTATGGAGGGGAGCTAGGGAGTTGAGGATGTTTAGAAAGGTGGAGTTGAAAGAGTGAACAGCCTCATCTAAGGGGAGTATAGTGAGATGGGACCAGTTAATATTAGAGAGTTGGTCTATGAAAGAGTCTGGACTAAAGGATGAGGTTTTTGCGTGAGGTGATAAACCTGAAAGGTCTGGTGAAATGGGGAGTGTGTCTATTTACTATGATAGGCAGTGGTCACTAAGGGAATTTGGTAGAATGTAAGGGTTGTGGTAATTTTGGGGATGAGACACCAAAATCCAGTCCAGGAGAGACTGTGGCAGGTGTGACTTGCTAATATGGGTAGGGGAAGTGATTAGTTGCTCATATCCATGTAGGTTGATACAAGAGGTAGTTTGGGGAGTTTAAATTGTAAGCCAATCTATGTTTACATCCCCTATAATGGTTTAATTAAGGATTGTCTGTGAGAGGTGGTGTAGGGTGTTCTCCAGTATACTAAGATTATCACCAGGGGGGATGTAGATTGCTACAACACTTATGGTGGTAAAGTTGTTAAGGTTAATATTGGTAAGTAGGAGTTCAGCTGTAGAAAAAGTGGGTAGAGGGAGGTTTGGGGTAGTTATTGAGAGGTGGTCATGGAAGAGTATGGCTATCCCTCCTCCTCTTTTCTTTTGTCTATCAAGTTGTATGATGTTATAGCCAGGTGGGGTAATTTCACTATCTTTATTATATGGTTTCAGCCAGGTTTCAGTTAGGGTGACTATATCAGGGGTATAGTTAGCTAACCAGACATGGAAGCCCTGTACTTTATTTACTACACCCCTGAGATTGATAGAGCAGAAAGATACTTGCTTTTTTAAGGGGGTGAGGTTAGTAGATGTTTGTACAAGATGATTATTATTTATGGAAGGTTGGGAGGGCCTGAGTTAGGATGGATGTCTCCTGATAGAAGTAGTGGTTTGAAGTAGAGTAAGTGTTTAAATGGGGAGACATTCCTTTTCTGCTTTGATGTGGTTGGGAGGGAGGGAGATAATTTTATTGTAGGAAGGGGAGTGGCATAGTTTGGGTTAGAAGGACTGGTTTGCAGAGGAGTCTTGGGTTTGGTATTTGGATGTAGAGTACTGTTTGTTGGGTAGAAGTAGGGTAGGGGTTAATGTGTGTGATAGGATGTGAGGCGGTATAAGAAGTAAAGTATAGGTATCAGGAGTAAGTCTTGAGGTTTGAAAGGCATGGTTTGAAGGTAGAGTATGTGTAGAAAGTGGGAAAGATGAAGTGCATGAAGGTACTACAGGGGAAGAGGTGTGTCAGTAAGGAAGTAGTTGGGAGGGGCAGGGGTGGAGCTGGAATGGGTGTGGTTCAGGTCGATAAGTATAAAGGAAATTATATGGGGGATGGGTGGGGAGCGAAGTGAGCCCGAGTGTTGCGAGGCCGAATGGAGCGTGGACCTACTGAGCAGCTGCTGAATGTGAAAAAAAACTATCAGTCAGCCCTTTGTCAGATAAGCTCAGGATTTCTTAAAGATATTGGAAATTATTCTGTTTAATTGCAAGAAGTTATATAGTATTTTATTGGAGTAGTGAGATCTCAGAGTGTAGTTTGGGGAGCAGGGTCAGTATAGGACATCAGGGTCTCAATGGTACTGTGCTCACACTGGTGACAAGGAGCCTCTACTTCAGTGAGGACGTAAGGTAAATGAATATAGAAAGGCCTTAAGCTATATTTGCACTTACAACAGTGGAGTAGTTAGTCATCACTGGTGACAGAGAACCTCTACTTCAGTGAGGAAGTAAGGCAAATTAATTTAGAAAGGCCTTAAGCTATATCTGCACTTACAACAGTGGAGTAGTTAGTCATACTTTATTTTCAGTCAGGAAACAACAAGAAAAGGCAGTAGGTACTCTGACTTGCTTGTTTTGTATACCTTTCTTACTGAAATAAAATAAACCAATTTTACCAAGGATTTCTGTGGAAATTAGGAAGACAAGATTGTATAAGAGAAAAGGTTTAGTAGAATTAGGGAAACAGCAGAGCATATAAATAGGTCTAACTGTAGTCTGTCTTTATATGCTGTGTTAAGTACAGAATGGGGGGGGGGGGGCAGCTAATGTCCTGAAACAATCATGAAAAACAGTAAGTACTTTGGACTTACTTGATTTGCATACCTTTCTTTTGAAATAAAACACTTGTAACCAGGAGTATGTGGGATTTAGAAAGACCACGATTTGTAGGAAAAAGGGTTTAGTAATACTAGAAAAACAGCAGGGCTTTCAAATAGTTGAAACAGCTTGCAAAGGGAGACTGCTGTTAGGAAGTATAGTATGGGGAGGGGGCAAGCTAACGTCCGTGATGGAGTGCTTTACTTAAAAATAGAAATTAAACAAGGGCTGGCAATTCATTTTGTCTACAGGATAAAACATACTTTCTGTATATTTTGAAAATAACACTCATCCTGGTTGCCCGGTTTTGTTAAAGAGCACTGCAGGCCAATAGATTGAACTTGGCTTGGCGGGGATCCAGGGAAAGTAGATTAAAAGGAGAAATTTCTGTATATTTTGAAAATACTCATCCTGATTGCCCGGTTTTGTTAAAGAGCACTGCAGGCCAATAGATTAAACCTGGCTTGGCAGGGATCCAGGAAAAGTTGAAATGTTGGAACTATTCAGAAGTCTAACAGTCCCTGGGCTACCCCAGTGGTGCTGGCACCAAAGAAGGATGGCAGCACCAGGTTCTGTGTGGACTACAGGAAATTAAATAGTCACAAACAGTCAGATGCTTACCCCATGCCTAGGACAGATGAAGCCCTAGATGAAGCTGGGTGTGGCTAAGTATCTTACCACCACTGATCTTACCAAAGGTTACTGGCAGGTGCCTTTGACTGCCAGTGCTAGAGAGAGGTCAGCCTTCTTGACTACTTTTGGCTTGTATGAGTTCACAAAGATGCACTTTGGGTTGCAAAATGCCCCTGTGACTTTCCAGAGGCTGGTAGATCATATCCTAGCAGGAGCAAGAGATTTTGTCCTTGCTTACCATCTACAGCCATTCCTGGCAAGATGATCTTCAAAATGTCAGGGAAGTGCTGGGCAGAATACAGAGGGCAGGGTTGACCATTAAACCCAGCAAATGTCAGGTGGATATGGCAGAGGTCCCATACCTGGCACATAGAGTGGGAAGTGATAAGATCAGGCCATAACATGCCAAAATGGAAGTCATTCAGGCATGGCCTGCCCCTGTTACCAAAAGGCAGGTGAGGGCATTTTTAGGGACAGCAGGTTACTACAGAAAGATCGTCCCCAGTTATAGTACCATAGCTGCTCCCCTCATAGACTTGACATGGAAAAACAGGCCAGATAAGGTAGTGTGGACCCCAGCATGTGAGCAGGAATTCCAGAAGCTTACAGTAGCTTTGAGAGTACCCCCTGTGTTAGCCAGTACAAATTACAGCAAAGAATTTGTTGTGCAGGTGGATACTTCAAACCATGGTGTGGGGGCTGAACTTAGCCAGGTTTCTTTAGAGGGAGAAGAGCACCCAGTGGTTTATCTCAGTCATATGCTCCAACACAGGGAGGAATGCTATGCAGATGTAGGAAAGGCACTACAAAAACTTCAGCCTTAACTGTATGGAAGGACATTCATTGTAGTTGCAGACCACAATCCCTTATCATGGCTACATCGAGCCAGCCAGCAAAATGCCAAGTTACTAAGTGGAGCCTAGGGTTGCCAGCATATGATATGACAGTGCAGCACCGTAATGGGGTTAGCAATGCCAATGCAGATGGGCTGTCAGGACAGGGAATGGGGTAAGGCATTTCCAGATAGGTTCACCTTCCCAAGCAATGTTTTTCAAAGGTCATTTTAAAAACTAATTTGAGTTTTTGGGGCAGGGAGAAATGTGGTACTACCAGCCCAGCTATATGTAATTTTGTGGATAGTCGTGTTTCATTTGTGAATATTAATATGATTCATATGCTTGTCTTACAAATGTAAGAGAACTATATGTTATGTGTATATTAAACTACTGGTGCAGAAGTGTGTGTTGAACTGTATGTTATGTGCTGAGCTTCAAGAATGTACCCACAATGTCTCCTACTAGAAAAGAACAGAAATGTATATAAACTATATACCTGTGCAGATGTATGTTTTAATGGTAGAAGCTGGAACATACAGAGTTAACTTGCAAAACATCAAGAAAATAAGTTGAAAAGTAAAGTGTTTTTTGATTGTGTTATCTCTCAGTAAGCAAACACAATCTCTAGAGCTAGAGGTTTTCCTATTGTCTTGAAAGAGAAATAATTACTAGGTTTCAAATGTAAAAGTGTTTAATTGTTTTACAACTTCCAGTTCCGAGCAAACATCTGACAGATATGTATTTTTTCACACAGAAATGTTAAATTTTAAGTTTCTGTTAGCCTGGGAACTGAAGGCAGTGACAAAGAGTGATATCATCCAGGCTAACACAGCAGTCATATATGATATTAATTTAAGAACCCTCACAGAGAAGGAGACTGGGCATTTCATAGCTTGTCTTTGACCTGGAAACATTTATCATCAGTACTACATATGCATTTACCTTGCTCTGTAAGTAAGTTATTTAGGGTATAGTATCTTTTAGGTATACATAGAAATATAGTAAAGATTAGTTTAGATGCTTTCTGTATTTATTTGAGACTCTACCGCAATGTTGTTTTAAAATATTTCCTGTAATTCTGAACTCTGTAGTCACTGTGTTGATTGAGTATTGTCTTGTTCTTTTATTATTTATTATTAAATATATTTAAACATATTTTTGTGGCTGATATTTGTGAGACATATTTAAGCTCTTAAAGTACTTGCATATGTATTTGGTGACACTGTACAGACCACTCCTAAATAGCCGTATTCTTGGTCACACATTTGGATAATAGTAACACCTCGGCACCATACAAATCTACTACAAATCATTAGTGGGACAGAGTTCCACTTTGGCGACCCCTAACAGGGAAAAGCCAAAAGAAGAACATAATAGGATTGGGCACCCTTTGTAAGGGCCTTAGAGTAGCTGATAAGTAGTGGTTGGTGGCAGTGATAACTACCTTATAGTCTGGGCAGAAGGGGGCATAGCTAGTAAACATGTGCCAGCCTTCCACAGGAGTGTCTGTGTGTTTGTAAATAAATCAAATCTCAAAGTGTGTGTGTGTGTGTGTGTGTGTGTGTGTGTGTGTGTGTGTGTGTGTGTGTGTGTGTGTGTGTGTGTGTGTGTGTGTGTGTGTGTGTCAGCTACTTGGTCAGGGACACGAAGCACTGGTTGGACAGAGAGAGTTCTGGAAATTTTGGCTTGATGACTCGGTTGAGATCTTAACCCTATAGCTGTGCCAGTGGGGAGTCTTATTGGGGATCTGGAGACAGTGGCAGAAACCATCACCAGACTGACTGTGATCTCTGTGTGCTCTTAAGGGAAATTGCACTTTATTGTGTGTGCACTTATCATCGTCCCATTGTGTGCATCCCTCACTGTTACCAGAGGTAAGATTGATGCTCCTTGATTACTGGGTCAGTGCAGCGGCATTACAATCCCCCTTTGGGGAAAATGGCATCCCCACTAATTATCACATTAATAACAACATACTAAGCACTCAATCAGTCATGAGGGATTTGGGCATTCAGGTTGATAGCAATCTGACTTTTGACCACCAAGTTGTCTCTGTTGTACAGAAGGCTTTCCATATGGCCCACCTCATAAGTAAGGGTATTTCATTCAGGAACAATGTGATCATAACATCCCTGTACTCCTCTTTTATCAGACCCATTATTGAGTACAATGTCCCCTTTGGCATGTACCTTTCCAACCACATGCAGCAGGTGGAGAAACCACAGAGGTTCCTGACCAGTAAAATCCAGGGTCTCAAATACCTGTCCTATATAGATAGGCTAAAAGCCCTGTCCCTCTACCCAGTCTCATACAGACTGCTCAGAGGTGACCTGTGTCTGGCATACAAGGTTATCTCAGACCCAGCCTTGATGGAGTGATGGAGTTGCTGCATATCTGTGAGTCAAACTCCACCAGTGCAACCCACATAAAAGGTCTCAACCTGGTCTGTGACATTAATAGAACTTGTTGGTGGGATAGATTTGTGTCCCAAAGACTACCCCATCTGTGGAATGGGCTCCCTCTCCATGTCAAGCAGAGTACATCACTAGCCCTCTTTAAGAGGAACCTAGATGACTGGATGGGAAACAGAAAATACATCCCTGGGATCCCACCTGTGTCCCTGCTGGGCAGGGCAAACAGTTGTTGACTTTGTGGGAACATGTTTGAAATTCTTGGCTGGGCTTATAAGGGCCTCCAGGCCAGTAACCTAGTATTTCCTATGTACCTATGAACCTATAAACTGAGCCAAGGGGTTCACAAACATCTTGCACAGTCACATCAATGACTTCTGTACACTGGATATGGTCTGTGGTCCTGACCTGTTCAGAGTGCATAGATGGGAGTCACAGTATTACTCTCAGAGAGGTCTCTGTACCTCATACTAACATGTCGTGCATTATATTAAGGAGTCCTATATAATGGATATATACATTTATTTCTATAACTTTAGTATGTGGTAGCTGGTTACCAATCCCCAAGCAAAGTATGTGCTGCATCCTACATCATTTATTATGGTTTTACTGCAGTTCTCCCAACCAGGGATTCAATCTTGGATTCTGTAGTATCTGAGTGTACTGTAGATCAGTCTGTGCACTCTAACAAATGTTTGTGTGATCATGGGTGAGGTAAACCTGACAGTGTACTATTGGGGTATACATTTTAATGGGACATACACTGCACAATACTGTATACTGTTAACATTTCCTTGACTGATATCTAGAGATGACAAGCACCACTGCCATGTTCCACAAACTATATAGTGGGCTCAGCACACAAACTGTCCATTCAAGCTGCTAGCACTGTGTCCACAATATAATATACTTTTACAAATAGGGCTGCCTCCCATCTGGTTTTCTTGGAACATCCTGAAATAGAGGAAGTACTTCAGTTCTTCGACCCCTTTTCTGTTTTTTTTTCAGTGCTGTATATCAGCCATATGACAAACCTCCCATGCATGATCTATTGCTTGTGACATAAATGTAGATGAGAAGTTCTGTAACAACCCTCCTCCTTTCCAGATGGGCTTGCTGGCTTGAAAAACATTGCCTTTTCTTCACAGGATTATCCCTGTTTGTATAGTTCCGTCCTGTGATAGAAGATAAAAGGCTGCTGAAGTTCTAATATTGTACTGTAATGGACTTCAGCTTTTCTGTTTCCTAGGTCAGTACAGGGGGAATTACTGAGCCTCTGAGTTTCACTCCTGGCCAGGTATGATCAAGATGTACTGATAGTTTAGTGCAAGAAATACTGTCACTTTGTTGTAATTAGCGGTGGAGCAAGGGTGGGGAAAGGCAGGCAGCCCTAGGCACAAAGTGTTAGGGGGATGTGATCAACAGATGCCAATCAGTCTTTAGTGCATTACCATCAGGACATAAACACGTTAGTGTTTTGTGTATAAGTAGTTTAAACAGTAGGAAGCCCATTGCTTCAGGTTAAAAGTTTAATAGGAAAAGAAAAGTTTTTGTTGTTGTTGTTGTTGCTTCTCAACTTGAAGTTGAAGGGATGATTGGGGAATAGCTTTAACTGTTGCAGAAAAGGCTATTTTTATATGAAACCAAAAAGAAAAAATAGAATGGTATAACAATGAGCTTTACTTTAGGCAGTAAAGTGAATGTGGTATTTTGCATTGACTGTGGGTATGGTTTGTCCTCCAAACAAGAAATATTGAGTACTACATGCTAATGATTGCTTTCTTTAATCCAATCAGTCTAATTTAATGCTTTGCTCTGTAAAAATCTCCTTTTCCTACCAAAAGATTTTCACTCTGGGCATTTTGAAAGATGGCAATATTTCTACGAAGCATTGAAGCAATTGCTGCTTCTGTATGTGAGCTTTGCCTCAGGCAGTACTAGATCTGGTATTTTGTACAGAGTGGATGTGGTCTGTATTGCAAGAAAATAAAGCAGCACTTTTCAGTGATAGAGCATTGGGGATTTTGTCCATCTGACAAATTACTATCAAACATTCCTACGGTATGCACATCTACTTGGCCATGATTTTTAAAGGTACATATATTCCTGTATGCCATGGATAAATTCTCACTTCAGTCCTGTTAACTCATATGGTCTTCAGCTATTTTTTATTTTAAGGCTGCTTTGTCATCAGTATTGCTAATATTTGAGCTGAACAAATGTATTTTTTTAGATAGAGTTACTTGTTAAACCAAACATTTGTTTGCATGTTCCGAGAAAGACAGAGTACCAACATTGCTTCTACTTGTACTACGTTTTTGTGATGTATAAGGTCAATGTCTAAACAGCAAATGTTAACTTTTTGTAGTCCTTCTTTTTCCAGTCTTTATAAGGAATTGGGATATCACAGAATAACAATATTAAGGAGATCAAAGCATGCATAACTAAACACGTCAATCTGTAACAAAATATTATCTATTGGAGGGAGTGACAGTAGTACAGTAGTTGGTGTTGTGGCCTCACAGTGCTCTGTCTCCAGGTTTGCTTCTCAGTTGTGGCTCCCTGACTTGGAGTGTTGTCACATCATGTTTTTGCCAGGTTCATGTGTCACAAATGCATGCTGTCATCATGGCACAGATGTTACTGCTTCGGCCTCATACTGCTTGGTCTCCAAGTTTTATTTTCAGGTGGATGCCTCCTTTGTGGAGTCTGCATTTCCTCTTGTGTCTGCATGTTTGCACTGGGTTCATATGTGTAACAATTTCAGGGTGCCGCTGTGGCACAGCAGTTACTGCCTCACATTGCTTGGTCTCCACTATTAGTTTCATCTGGGGTGCCTTGACTTCTGTGTGGAGTCTGCATGCCTTATTATTATTATTATTTTTTTTTTTTCTTGCTGTATAGTCAAGTTTTCTCCCTCCTGCAGTACACAGTTCTCAGTAGTTCATGTCAGTTTCATGGACATGAATATATCAATATGTAATCAGTGACTAGTCTGTTTCCAGTTGCAGTAACTGAGCAATTTTATTTTGTTCAGTAACTGTATGGACAATCCTCCCAGTCACCACTGAATCTGGGTAACGGAATGATATTCGCTAGGTTGGCGCTAATATCTCTTTTGGTTTTATTATACATTGATTAAGGATTCTGCAACAATAAACATTTTGGAAAAGTCCACTGAATCAGCAAGAGGCTGGAAGTAGCACCTCATTTCCCAAGGAGTCAAAAGCATGTTGCACTTATAACAAGGCATGGGAGCAAAATTATCTGTGAGTGCATTTTGTACCAAATGCAGATGCCCTGGCCAAGTGCACATCCTGTAGAACACATTTCCTATCAAATAGGATGGGGAAAAGGCAGCAAACAATCAATAGAATTCAGACAAAGATCACCAAACCCTTTATCTACAGAAGCATAACATTCTGATGGCGAAGTCCAAGCAGCTACGTAATGCAGCTAGAGAAACCTTCAAAGTGACTGTGGCTCATTTTGTCATAGTGTGAAACACAATCACTGCTATGTCTCCATGGACTGTGGGGTAAGCTGGCACAGACACTTTACAATGATTCTACTGCAGCTGTGAAACTCAACTGTGGGAAGATAAAAGCAGAGTATAGTGTAATGAATGTATTTGCATCACATTCAGAGGAGCTGCTTCTACAGAACCTTGGCACATCCTATTTCTCACTGATATCAGGTAAAAAGAACAGAAAAATTCCCATTATTCAGTCCTTCTGTAAAACCAGCAGTAGAGAACAGAAACTTCTGGTTTGTACAAAGACCATAATGACAGCGTTGAAACCATCTTTGAAAAAATAAAGGATGTCCTTTTGCAGAAAGGACTGCAAGTAAAAAATGTCTAGCTATGTGGCAGACAATGCTTCATCTAATTGTGCAAAGCATATGTTTTTGTTTAAACATCTTCAGGCTGAGGTTACTCGCAT